>NW_018735986.1:0-33630 GCF_002204515.2 Aedes aegypti
AAGCATCTTTATCAATACCACAGCTAAGCTGTATCCAAAATAGTTTGACAATACCTTACAAAACACGTTTACGAGTGCTGAGAACAATACAGCAAATTGTCTCTTACGTGGTTCTCTGTGTTTTGTTCCCTTGCTCGATGGAATGCGCACTTTCTTCAATATAGAATACTTTGACTCCTAAATGTAAGTCGATACATCTCCAACTTTATGTTCCCAGATTCGAAGCTGTCTGCTTCAGTATCCCTTACAAATTCACCTCTTTATCCCGATATTTCCATTCAAAGTTTGAATGTGTTGAAATTTTACTGTATTCAACATTAAAATGACTTCCTCCAATATATTTTGTTAACATAACAAAAAAATCCTGAATTGAAAAATATGTGTACCTTCCGTACATGATTATACATTTAAAATCAAGTTATGGAGAGTTGACTGTACCCATTTTTTACCATTTCGGATTTCACTCACATTTTTTTTACTTGAGCTAGTTTCTGACCTAATTCAATTGGAATTTGACGGGCATTTAGTTTATTTTTTAGAGCTTCCGTTTACCAGGACAAATTCAAAAAGCATGATACCACATAAATCGGAGTATATTGTTTTTTTTTTTTTTACCAATTCATTTATTTAAGGCTCTATCGCGTTTAACGCTTTACGGAAGCCGAGATTCATTTTTGTACTTTTTTTTACAATTGTTAACTTCTTAATACCAAGTTTAGTCCGGTTGGAGCCAGGGTACTCGTGGCAACTCGAGGTTAGTGGTCACAAATATTTTTAGGAAGGGCTAGGTTGGGATTGGGTTACAGGTTCTTTGCAGCTCATCCGGGTGGTATTTCATGGTTGCTCGTTTTGTCGTATCATGGCGTATACCAACTTTCATTGTGGGTTTTCGATTGCCGGATGGGCCCAGGAAACATCAATCCAACACAAATGGACCATAAACACAGAGAGAAAAAAAAACTGGGGAAGAGAACACAAGAGAATTAAACTTTATACAACACAAAGCGAAGGTATCGTAAATCGACAACATGTAGACGAGATCGCGGGAGCCCAACACATCTCTAACTGAAACATAGGGTTGTCTACCTCGGGCCACAAGGGTATCCATAAGTTGTGCTCTGGAGGCGTCCATATCCGGGCACTTGCCAAACTACGTGATCGATGTCATCATAACCGGAACCACACCTATTACATATATTGCTCAGCGCGAGGTTGATCCTGTGCAAATGTGCGTCTAGCGAGTAATGGTTGGACATAAGTCTTGACATCACGCGAATGAAATCTCGACTTACATCCCAACCTTTCCACCACGCTCGCAAGGAAACTCTAGGGATTATGGAATGTAACCACCGTCCCAGTTGGTCATTTTAGCCAGTCGCTTTGCCAACCGTGAAGAGAACTTTGACGTACTAAATGAAACAATTCATCGTTGTGAAATTCTTCTATCATATATCTCACCTTCCTCAACGCCCACCTTTGCGAGAGAGTCCGCCTTCTCATTGCCATAAATTAAGCAATGTGAGGGGACCCATACAAAGGTTAATCTTATATGATCTTTCGACCAGTGCACACATCTGCTCTCTTATTTTTGTAAGAAAGTAAGATGCATGCTTTTACAGGTTTCATCGATCGGAGTGGCCTCAATAGAACTGAGACTATCCGAGAAGATGAAGAAGTGGTCTGCGGGCATGTTAGAGATCATCCCCAAAGCGAAGTTGATTGCTGCCAGCTCAGCAACATAAACCGTGCAAGGTTCCTGAAGTTTTCGGAAGGCGGAAGAGTTTTCATTGAAGACACCGAACCCAGTGGATCCATTTATACGTGACCCGTCAGTGAAATATCTCCTGTAGGAATCGACATTCTGGAACTTTGCGTTGAAAATACGTGGAATAGTTATACATCGAAGTTGATCTGGAATTCCATGAATAGCTTGTTTCATGGACAGATCATATTCAACAGAGGAACTGTCATTGGTGAAGCGTACACGTGGAGGGTTATAACATGGAAGGCTAATGTCAGATGACATGTAGTAGAGATAAACTCTCATGAATTTTGACTGAGTGTTCAGTTTGAGCAATTCTTCGAAGTTTTCGATGACGAGTGTGTTGCTCACTCCACACTTAATAAGTATTCTTAGCGAGAGCTCCCAGAATCGGTTTTGTAGCGGTAAAACCCCTGCCAGAACCTCTAGGCTCGCATTATGTGTCGAGTGCATACACCCTAAGGCGATACGCAAACAACGATATTGAATTCGTTCCAATTTAATCAAGTGGCAGTTTGCTGCTGAGAGAAAACAGAAAGAGCCATACTCTAGAACAGAGAGAATGGTTGTTTTATAGAGTTTTATGAGGTCTTCCGGGTGAGCACCCCACCATGTTCCGGTAATTGTTCGTAGAAAATTGATCCTTTGTTGGCATTTTTCCGTTAAATACCTAATATGAGTTCGCCAAGTGCCTTTTGAATCAAACCAGACCCCAAGGTATTTTGAAGTCAAAGACTGGTCGATGTCTGTTCCCAAAAGCTTAAGCTTTAGTTGGGCAGGATTCCGCTTCCTTGAAAATACGACCAGTTGAGTTTTTTTGCGGAGCAAACTCGATCCCTAAATTTCTAGCCCAAGTGGATAGATTATCAAGGGAATTTTGCAATGGTCTTTGCAAGATTTCCGCTCGTGGGGCCCTTCATAGAAACCACAGCATCATCTGCAAGTTGTCTTAGCGTGCATGGTTCTTCCAAACAGTTGTCAATATCTTTAACATAAAAATTATAAAGCAAGGGACTCAGACATGAGCCTTGGGGAAGGCCCATATAACTAATTCTGGAAGTTGTCAGTTGACCGAGAGTGAAGCTCATGTGTTTTTCTGACAACAGATTGTACAAGAAATTATTCAATATTCCAGGTAATCCACTATTGTGCAGGCTTTCTGACAATATTTCTATGGAAACTGAATCAAAAGCGCCCTTAATATCCAAGAAAACCGAAGCCAATTGCTCCTTGTCCGCAAAGGCTAGTTGAATATCTGATGAAAGCAACGCTAGACAATCGTTTGTTCCTTTGCCCTTGCGAAAGCCAAATTGTGTACTGGAAAGCATGTTGTTTGATTCGACCCAGTGATCGAGTCGGGATAGGATCATTTTTTCTAACAATTTCCTTAAACATGATAACATAGCAATCGGGCGGTACGAATTATGATCAGACGCTGGTTTCCCAGGCTTTTGAATAGCTATTACTTTGACCTGTCTCCATTCAGGTGGAACAATGTTGTGCTCCATGAATAAGTTGAACAGGTCAAGCAACCGTCTTTTAGCGATATCAGGGAGATTTTTAAGAAGATTGAACTTAATCATATCGCGTCCCGGAGAGGAGTTGTTTGATGAAAGAAGAGCCATAGAAAATTCCAGCATAGTGAATGGTCTGTCCAACGCATCGTCTCTCTGGGTTTCCCAGAATGGCGGTTGAGCTGGAACTGAGTCTGGACAGACCTTTTTTGCGAAGTTGAATATCCAACGATTGGAGTATTCGTCACTCTCATTTGAGGATGAGCGGTTTCGCATGTTGCGAGCCACTCTCCAAAGCGTCGTCATTGAAGTTTCTCGTGAGAGGCCATCGATGAAACGTCGCCAATAGCTACGCTTCTTCGCTTTAATAAGATTCTTCAGTCTTTTTTCGAGCTTCGAGTACTCTAAATAAAGTTCTGAGGTACCATATCTACGAAAAAGCTTTAAAGGCATTAGATTTTTCTCGATACAACTGAGTGCATTCATCATCCCAACCAGGTGTGGCTGGTCGTCTTTTGAAGGATGCACTTGGAACTCGTTGCTTTTGGGATTCTAATGCACTTTTATAAATCAATTCTGTTAGGAGTCGATACTCATCCAACGGTGGGAGAGTGTTGAATGATTCGATACCAAAGGTTACCGCTGATGCAAATTTTTGCCAATCGATATTCCTAGTGAGGTCAAAAGGAACCTGAATTGACTGTTCTGACCTTTCAAAATTATTTCTGATAGAAGTTATTATGGGCAAGTGATCACTACCATGGGGGTCATCGATAACCTTCCACATGCAATCGAATGATAGTGAACTTGAACCCAAAGACAGGTCAAGGCGGCTTTCTTTGCCGTCGGATGAAATACGTGTCACTTCACCTGTGTTCAAAATGTTCAAGTTGAAATCGTCGCATAAGTCATAGAAAATAGCCGCTCTATAATCGTCATAAGATTCGCCCCATCCAGTACCATGTGAGTTCATATCACCCAGTATTAAAACTGGAGATGAGAGCATGGAGACTGCATTCCAGAGATGACGGCGGTTTATTGAAACTCTTGGAGGAATATAAACAGAAGCTACGCAAAGGTCTTTACCCTTTACGCTTATTTGGCAAGCAACGATTTCTATGCCTGGATGAGTCGGGATGGGGATTTTGTAGAATGAGTGGCACTTTTTGATCCCTAAAAGCACACCCCCGTAATTATCATCTCGATCCTGGCGTATAATGTTAAAATCGTAGAAGTTAAGATCATCTTCAGAAGAAAGCCATGTTTCACAGAGTGCAAATATATCACAATCGGAATTGTGAAGCAAAAACTTAAATGTGTCTAATTTAGGTTTTAGACTATGACAGTTCCACTGTAGCACAGTGATCATATCTTGTACCTCACTCGATGAATTATCCATCGAAAGATATGATCGAAGCAAGGAGGGGCCACGAAATAGTCAATTCCCTGAGATACTCTTCTATTGCGGGGAGAAAAGGTCGAGTATGCCTCTGAATGAGTCTGAAACTCCGAGGGCATTGCATATGCGATCCACAAGGGCCGTAAAAGTTATCAGTCCTCGCTTGGCCCCGGGGGTTTTCGAGGAAGAGCGAGGGACTTCAGTAGCTTTTTTCTTGCTATCTTGTCTAGAGCTTCTTTTTGAAGTATATTTAATCGGTGGAGGCGGGGGCGGCAGATCTTTGCTGCAACACGGAACGGAAGCATCAAAGACCTGTTTCTTCGGGATTTGCAAATTTGCCCCACCTCCTTTGGAATTAGGCAAACTTCTGAGGGAAGATTTCAATACCTTACGGCGCAGTCCCGGAGAAGATGGAGACTTTCGTTTACCGGGAGCGTGTACCTCCGAAGAATCTCCCCCATCGGTTTCGTCGTCGTTCGCTTCATCGGAAGACAACTCTTGAAAAGAGTTACCAACTGGGATGGCTGATGAAGACTCTTTTGCGGACGGATTTAAAGATTTTACCATTTCCGCGTATGTCTTCTTGGAGCGCTTCACAATTGAGCGACTCTCATTTTCGAATGCGTCTTTTATAAGCCGGGCATTTCTGCAGGTCATGAAGTTCCTCGCGACAGTAGCTACATTTTTCGGCTTCCTGTGTGCAAGCATCTTCCAAGTGAGCTTGGTTGCATTTGCCACAACGGGGCTTGTTGTCGCAATAGCTAGCACTGTGGCCAAGCTGCTTGCAGTTGGTACAATTGAATACCTTCGGCACGTAAAGACGCACTGGGTAAAAAGCACTGTCAATACAAACAAATTTCGGGAGGACGGAACCGGGGAAAGTCACTCGAAACGAGGCTGACGGCGAAAACACTTTCTTATTTCCTTCCATGGAAACTGATTGTAATTGTTTACAATCCAGTATAGCCACATCAGGAATGGACCGGTTCTCAAAGACGCCTTTGCCAGTCTTAATGTCTTCGCATGTTAGACTCGCGTCGATAATTTTCCCTTCCACCTCGACTTCTCGTGCCGGCACATAGACGCAATATTCCACAGTAAAAGCCTCATGCTGAGCAATTTCATTCGCTGCTTTGTAACTAGGTGCAGTTACACGCAGCTTGGATTCTTTCACTTGGTGAATAACGGTCCCAGGATATTTACGCGTCAGCTCCCGAGAAATCGAGAGCACGTTCAAAATCTTCTTTTTGCGCCGGAAATAGACAACCCAAGGCCCAGCCGAAGACGGTTGATAGAACCGCGTTCGAGCAACGAGATCTCTAGGAGGCGTATCGCCTCCATCCGATTCATCCATGCGGAAAAAAGCTTAACCGCAACCAAATGAAGAAAAAAAAATAATAATAAAAATAACAAAAACAAAAAAAAATATGTGTAAAAAAATTATTAATCAGTGGACTATTTTGTACACACCTCCCCTAAATGGGTAAATCAAATTCACAAAAAAAAAAAAAGAAAAAAAAATTAACCAATCAGTGGGCTATTTTGTACCCAACTCCCCTATACGGGCAAAATTGCACCGGGAGAGAGACAGAGGAGAAGCGAAAAACAACCTTGAACTCAACACTGTTGTTCGGAGATGCGAAAGCAATTCAATAGATAATGTATACTTATCCGTTCTACAGCAGGAGAACGTCCACGCGCCGTAGGTAGTAGGACCGACCGGGTCGGCCTTCTGCCTTGTTGTTGTTCTCGGTGCGGGAGAAAATCAATCACCGATAATTGATGATGGGCGATGATTTTATTGCGGTGGAACGATACTAGTTTCACTAGTTCGCTTCCTTCGCAAAGCGCAATCGTCTAAGCACTCACTTTGCACAAAACTGAAACTTGTTTAACTCACTAATTAAACCAAAAACCCACGCGGGCGGTGGGGAAAAAGGCCTAAATGAACTCTGCAAAAAGTGCCGTACGATGAGACCGGGATCCTGTCGACCGACTCGTTCAAGCGCTAAGCAAGGAATGAGTATATTGTTTTACTACCAAAGCAAAACCCCATAAATTATAACGTGGTCCGAATTAGAACATGGGGGTCCGAATTTGAACAGGGTTGGTCCAATTCGGACCTTCTGAAGAATTTTGTTCAAACATGTCTAGTCATGTCCTGGTAGGTGATATCACAAAACTCTCTGAGAGAAAAGTGGCGCGCTGAATCAGGCTTTCACGCAAACATAAAACTTTTCATGCCATTTATCGTACTAAAGAGATGTGACCAAAAGACTGATCTCTTCTTCATCTTCTTTCTGGCGTAACGTCCCCACTGGGACAGAGCCTGACCAAAAGACTGATACAAGGTCCGAATTGGACCATGTTCCCCTAACTGGAAAACTAAATGACTAAAGAGTTTGGTTTTCATATTCGGCTTCAACGGCCAATACTAGTTGGCCGAGTTAGTTGGTGTAACATTGTGGCGCAGGTCATGTCTTGAAGGACGTAGAGTAGACTGGCCCTTACACAAAAAAGTTGTAAAACTCAACGGGGCACCCCCTAGATATGAGCCTTAGGGTAAGAAAAACGCTCTCTCAAAATTTCAACTCAATTGGTTGCTCCACCAGCTGGCGCATTCGATTTGAAGTTTGTATGGGATATTCGTCTCAAATGTATTGAAAATTGATCCTATGTCACTGTTTCGTTCCGTATACTAATTGTTCGCGTTCAAATAAGCCCAGAATGACTTATACACTAGTTGATACCCTAATGAACATAATTGCAGAAGGTTTTATCTGGATTTAATCTCATTTTCATTACTCTTTCAGTTGTTGAAAGTAAGGCTCTGGTCAGCACTCTCGTACAGTCACTTATATGCATGCGACATGTGCCTCAGCTCGCCCAGCGTCATAGCTGGCTATGATGCGCTTAGTGGCTACCTCCAAGCTATGTTGAAGAAATACAAGCAGTACTGCATGATATACTTCAGATGGTTAAAACACCAACTACCGTCGTTGGGGGTGACAATGGGTCAAAAAGGCATATGTACGATTTGTTTATTGAATAACTATCGCAATTTAGCTCCAATAAACTTCAAATTTGGTGTGTATGTACTTTGATGGTACATTAACAACTGTTCAAAAAATTATTGAAAAATATTTATTCATAGCGGCACCACAAGTGAATGAAAAATGACCCAATCTCACCCCATAGAGGGGGTGACATTGGGTCACTATTATTGAAATAACTTATTTTTGAGAATATGATTGCAAAACCATTCACAGTTGAAAAATATTGATTAAATACGATGCAAACAAGACGAAAAGATATCTAAGATGTTTCACAAGTATGATAAACCCACTTAAAAGAACGATTATACCAAAAATTTGAAGAGCTATGAGAAAATATATGAGACCCAACATTTATCGTCAAGTTTACATAAATTTTCTTGTTTGTTTCCCTCAAATTATCTTCACAGTCTCATCTCCATTGCCATAAAGGCCATTCAGTTTTCCCAGAGGTGTACTGAAACAGTGATTATTTAAACCCACGCAAATAGTTATATATCGGTGCGACATTCCTCGATCAATATATTTCAGGCAGATTTTGACGTCATAGTACCGGTATTTCAGCGATCCAACTCATTCGTACTTTTGCGAGATGTTTCTGTAATATGAAAACACTAATAAATAATTGAATTTATTAAAAAAAACACTTGATAAAATTTAACGATGTTGCTGCGCACGAAATACAGTTGCTGGTTTGAGAAGTTGTCAAAATTCGTTGCATTGATATTTGATGCACGGAATCCTCAAGTAGACTTGTTTGATGTTTCAGAGATGCTGTATTTAGAAAGAATAAACACATCTTAATGAGGAATGAGAACACCCGGCACAGTAAAATGTCAATAAAGTGGTCTTGCAATTAAATTTACTATCGTTCTTGCTTGACCCAATGTCACCCCCATTTTCAATGTTTTAGACACCGTACCGAAAAAAATAATTTGTTTGTGGAAAAATCAATTAGATTCCGGAAAATACTTGTGAAGTGTAATGAAAAGCCTTTTAACTTTCTACTAATACAGCAATAGAGGTTGAAGTACATGCGTTATACTTTGCACAGGAGAAATTTAATGCTGTAAATTTTATCTAGTTTCAACATACAAGTTTATTGATATAGTAAACAAAAATTACTAATTCTAAAAATGTATATTGTGATAAATTATGTGTAATAATATGTTCCCCAACATATGAATCATTATTTCTAGCAATATCAGCGTTATTAGCTGATATATTACATAAATCATAATTTTCCGTTTTGACCCATTCTCACCCCCTAGACCCATTGTCACCCCCATCGACGGTATATTAATTTTGATCATGGTACAATCTTCTACAATGTTCTTCGCCATTACATCAAGTAGTGTTTTTGACATTCTGGGTCCAATTGAATTCGATCATCAATTTTTCTGAACTAAACAGTAGATGATGTGCTGTTGCTCATATGCTTGAGCTGAAAATCCCATATTAACTTCAATTCAAATGCGCCAGCTCATGGAACGACCAAATGAGCTGAATTTTTCAGAAAGGCTTCCTCTAACCCCAAGAAATAATCGTGGGGGGGTGCCCCGTGGAATCATACAACTTTAATTTTCTCCCATACTAAGCTGGGCCAGTCTAACGTAGAGCCATCAAAAGTAAAGTAAGTAATGCCAAGAAAACGGGGTAACTTTGATAGTTTTTTTTTTTTGAAGAAGACTTGCATATTTATGCATGTTGTTCCAAAGAATTATAATTTATATGTTTAAGGGCCGATTTCTTCACCACCGTTTAGGCCTTAAACCTAGTTTAACTATATGGGTAAGCGTGGTTTACAGCATAAGCCATGGTGAAGAAATCGGCCCTAAAACAATAACTAATATCCTAGCTATCGATTGCAGTTGACATATCGCAAAGGATTTATTTTGAATGGATCTTTAATATTTCATATAATTGAAAGTCAGTTTTCTGTTTTGGGGTTACTTTGATAATAGGGTACAAATCGAACAAAATTGGCAGAATTACGTGAAGTTTAAAGGGCGTTGCCTACCTCTAGGCGTTTAACGTTATAGGGAAATTTCTGACTCAGATTACAAAAATGGTTCCAGTTTGTAAAAATAGTTTTTGCTAAGAGATTTGAGACCATATTCAAGTTCTATTATATCTAGGCTATCAAATATAAATGACGAGCTATTTAAAAGTGCATACATTAGTGATTGTAGAACAGATTATTCGTAATAATTTCGAAATTGCTATAGTTGCATCAATTTTTAATATTCGTATATTAAGTCTCAAATATTCTCGATGCAAATGAAAATAGCTATGAAATTCTTTACTAGTGCATTCGTTTTGCTTATTGCTTATTTCGAGTTGTATGTGATGGGTCCCGCACTATCAAAGTTACCCGCATTAACAAAGATACCCCGTTTTACGGTAACGACATTTTAAAGCTAAATCAAAATATCGCCTAAAACATTTCTTTAAACATTTAGAAACAAAATACAGTACGCAGCTACAAGCGATGGGTACAAGTAGTTTTTTTTAAATAAAATACTTGCAACAATTGCATTTTTGTATGAAATATTAAGAAAATATTCAAAAAACTAATCAATGTTACCCCGGATTACGGTACACTTCTAAGATGAGCTGACTGACACATTTTATTCATTATCAGGGATCGTCTCATCACTTCAATTAGTAACAAAGTAACAAGTTGGGTTGACACTTTCCCGGTGAGTAATTACGGCCATGAAATTCGGATGAATTATCGCTCCAATAAAATGAGGCGCATCGTAATGATTGTTCCACGCCAAGCTTTTAATGGACAGTGAATTTGTTAGTGGCGACCCTTTTCTCTTCCCAGCAAGCAGGATCAATTAGAAAGGGCTTTTTCGCTGACTGACACCTGTCTATTGTAATTTTACGACCACCGTGTTTCAACATTGTTCAAATACGAACCTGAGGATACTTTACGATAAACTCATCTACTTATATTGTCATGACTTATTCAGCGAATTTCTCAAACGCATGGACGAAGGTGTTCCATTTCTCATTAAAACAATTCACGTGAAGGACGTTTGGCATAACGGAAGCATAAGCAGCAGTTCCATACATGAACATGTTGTTGTAATTCAACATTCAGAAGGTAGAAAATTCTCAATAGATTATACGTTATTTATTCGAAATGTTCTCAATTTATTAACAAAAAGCTTCCATTGCATAATTTACTTGGAAAATTGCCTTTATGGCGTTTTTTTATTTTGAAATACGTTAAAAGTAAATGGCTTGTAAGATTTTCTTTCAAATTTGTTTTCAGAGGCCATGAATTGTGTGATCAATGTTACCCCATATCAACAAAATCATAACATCAATTTGGATTTTTTTTTTCAAGCATGGTACATAGCTTTGGGTTCCAGACTTGGGGTTGCCACATTGCAACCTGTATTTTTTTTCTTTTCTTTTTTCTATCTTTATTAACGAAATTTTTAGCCATGGGCTAGTTCATCTTGGGATCAACGGTTTTACTTCCCTTCCGAAGGAAGTCGTCACTATTATCTTTTTGAATCACAAGTGACTATCTCGGGGATGGGATTCGATCTCAGATCCTCGGCGTGAGAGGCGTGTGTTCTAACCACTGCACCAGGTCTGTCCCCACCTGTATTTTTTTTCTTGAATAATCTGTTTTTTTTTGTATCATGGAGCAAAATATCTGTATTTGAAATCGGTATCCCTAAGAATTCCGATAGTAACGAGAATTAGATAAGAAATTCTATTGAAAACACCAATAATTTGTAACTACAATGCAGAATTGTTATATCTCAGTATGAATTTTAACTCTATTTTGTGGTTAGAACAAGAAATCTGTTGTATCTAAGAGTTCTGTCTGATCTTTCGACCTTGACGCTTGCTCCTACGGGGGCCAGCGACGAGGGCAGGATCAAACATGTCGCGCGTCGGTCTAGTAAGTGAAAAAGTGGCGTGATCGGTTAGTTCTTTTTGATCCTTTGACCTTGACGCTTGCTGCTGGGCAGTGCGTCAAGAAAGCCAAGTTTTTTTTTCCTTTTTTGGGTCGCGCGCCTTTTTTTTCTGAGTGCTTTTATATAGCCGAGCAAACGAGTGAGGCTGAGAGTGGATTGTGGCTGCACAGTGAAGAATAAAGGATCAATTGGTGAGCTCGTTTCATGCTACTATTTCTAATCTATAAAATATGTAAGACTGCACATTTAATCGTTACAATTGTGGGACGTAAATATTTTCAACAAACTATGAATTGTTCGTCACTGTGAGTGTCGACACAAACTCTGATCCATGAATTATTTATGTGCAACATTTTTTTTTATTTTCAGAACACCCCTTTTTACCTTTATTTTTGTAATTGAAAAAAAAACTCTGAATGGTTCGACACTACAAGTGTAGACTTGCGAAAAGTTCACTTTATTGAACAAACTATGGATGGTTCGCCTCTGTAAGTGTCGGCATAAGAATAAGAGTGTTCTATGATGTTCCAACCAAGTTTTTTGTTTTTTTTTTTCAAATAAGTTAAATATTATAACACATGCTTTTGTCCTGACAGCTGTAGGAATGTTACATTTAGGTATTTGTTCAACAAACTTTGAATGGTTCGTCACCTCAAGTGTCGGCATAATTTTCCACTACATAGAAATTGTTCATATCAAATGAAAATATTATATTTACAAATAAGCATGTATATATCTCACAAATCATTATTTATTATGGTCTAATCGCTTATTAAAGTGAATCCTGTGACCCAACGATCCTTCCCATTAACAAACATCCCTCCCAGTAACCTTTGTGGAGATGCAGAGGCAAACACGGTCTCCAAATAGCAAAGGTTACACACTAACATTCCTTCCCCCAATCCCACCTGACTGCAAGTACGTGGCCGGCGCCGTTATTGACCCTGTATAAATAGAGGCACTGAATTATGCACATTGAAGAAGATTATGGCCAATCCCAGCCAAACTTCTAGTTGATTATTTGTGCATTTTCACTGACTTCGGTCAATCACGGAATAGCAACCATTGATATGTGTAGTCAGTCTAAGCTAAGCTAAGCTAAGCTAAGAACAAGAAATCTGTTGCATCTAATTCCCTCGTACATTAAATAAAAAAATAACTCAATGCATCGCAATAAAGTGAATAACCATGGTAATCAATTTAGTTTCCCATCAACGAAAATAACCCATAAAACTTTTTCTCCCATCGGCGGGTTCTATCTCCGGCGTATGAATGGCATCGTTTTTCCGATCGAACAACGTGAAAGCTTCTTCGAAAAAAGATTCCCAGAAAAGTGATACAATAAACAAGTTGCGCTATTGCGATTGAGGACATTACTGATTTCACCTGCATCCGATTGCATTGCTTTTGCCGTATCCTTCTCAGAATGGGTTGCAGTTCGTTTCGTGCCCATGCCGTGTAGTATTATTGCATCACAGGGTACCTTACCGAACCATAAACGAGTACAAGACATTCCGGAAGGATGCTGCGGAAGCACGCTACTATTGCGCTGCAAGATGGTGGAAAAATACACTGCCATCATAAGAATAATGGCACAGGGGTTTCTTCAAACCGAGAAGAGCACGCGTCGGAATCCAACTGCAACGAGGTGCAACGTAAAATCATTTGCGATGCCACGGGAAATTTATGGATTATAAATTTTATTTACTTCTCGGTTTTGTTCCGATGTTGGTTTGAGTTTAGTGCAGGGTGAATACTGACACGAACGCCCCAATCATGTTGAAATGAACATTAATGGATCGTTTAGATGACGTCTCTTTCCTAAATAGCAGTGCACCTTAGTTGCCTGGATATTTTTTTTAGTGACATTTAAATGATTATCGTTTTTATAACTGCAGTAGGTACAAAAAACTTCTCATTTATCTACATTAGGGTGGTTCAAAATTTAAAAGTGTTTGAGAATCCAATCTCTCATATGTTTCTTACCATCCTTATCATAAACATTTTCAGCTTTCTAGGAGGTGAATTAAAGGTGGCCCAAAGACATGCCTTCTTGTATCGACCGGATACGAAGCGAACACCATCTTTGCATTCTCTGTCCGGCATTCTTGCAACATGCCCTGTCCATCGTATCCTTCCAGCTTTGGCCATCTTCTGGATACTGGGTCGCCGTAGAGTTGGGCGAGCTCGTGGTTCATCCTTCGCCGCCACACAACGTTTTCCTGCACACCGCCAAAGATCGTCCTAAGCACCCGACGTTCGAAGACTGCAAGTGCTTGCAAGTCTTGCTCGAGCATCGTCCACGTTTCATACCCGTAGAGGTCTACCGGCCTTATGAGCGTTTTGTACATGTTACATTTGGTGTGGATGTGAATTTTTTTTGACCGCAGCTTCTTGTGGAGGCCATAGTAGGTCCGACTTCCACTGATGGTGCGCCTCCGAATTTCACGGCTACCGTTATTGTCAACCGTCAGCAAGGCCAAGGTAGACGTACCCCCGTCTATCGTAACACTGCTACCAGGCGAGCCCTGTGGCGCTCGGCCCCACAAGCAAGCATGTACTTTGTCTTGGTCACATTCACCATCAGTCTAACTTTTGCTGCCTCGCGTTTCAGGCGGGTGTACAGGTCTGCCACCTTTTCAAATGTTCGGCTGACAATGTCCATATCATCCACGAAGCAAACAAATTGACTGTATCTCGTAAGAATCGTATTCCGGCTGTTAAGCCCGGCTCTCCGCATAACACCTTCTAGCGCAATATTGAACAGGCACGAAAGTCCATCACCTTGTCGTAGTCCCCGGCGGGATCCAAACGAACTGGAATGTTCCTCCGTTGTCGTGACCTTCATTGCCTGTGCTCTCACCGCCATTCAGATGTTCGTCGAAATGCTGCATCCACCTTTTGATCACCTCACGCTCGTCCGTCAAAATGCTCCCATCCTTATCCCTACACATCTCGTCTCGCGGCACGAAGCCGTTGCGGGATACGTTGACCTTCTGATAGAACTTACATGTTTCTTGAGACCGACACAGCTGTTCCATCTCTTCGCACTCCGTCTCCTCCAGGCAGCGTTCTTTCTTCCGAAAGAGGCGGGTCTGCTGTTGCTGTTTCTGTCTATAACGCTCCACGTTCTGCCGGGTCCATTGCTGCAGCATGACTACCCGCGCTGCGTTCTTCTCCTCCAGAATCTGCCAACATTCCTCGTCGAACCAATCGTTCCGTCGACTCCGTCTCACGTACCCGAAGTTGCTCTCAGCTGCATTGTTGATGGCTGCCTTCACTGTTCTCCAGCAGTCCTCAAGAGGGGCTTCATCCAGCTCACCCTCTTCCGGTTATGCAGCCTCGAGGTGCTGCGTGTATGCCGCTGCGACATCCTATTGCTTGAATCGCTCTAGATCTAGGCTGCGACATCCGGTGCTTGAACCGCTCTAGAAGTAGGTGCTACGAATGGCCATATTCTTGGAGACGGCGAAATCAACTAGTCGTAAGCCGTTTTCGTTCGTCAGCCGGTGGGCGTTGAACTTTCCAATAGTCGGTTTGAACTCCTCCTGGCCAGCTTGAGCGTTCAGATCTCCTATGATGATTTTGACGTCGTGACTTGGGCAGCTGTCGTAAAAAGCGTCTTTATCATCATCAGTGCTTCCGGAGTGTGGGCTTCGCACGTTTATTATGCTGAAGTTGAAGAACCGGCCTTTGAGCCTCAACTTGCACATTCTCTCGTTGATCGGCCACCACCCGATCACGCGCCTCTGCATATCACCCATCACTATAAAAGCTGTTCCCAGCTCGTGTGTGTTGTTGCATCTCTGGTAGATGGTATGGTTACCTCTAAACGTTCGCACCATTGATCCCTTTCACCCAGTAGCGTAGCTAAGGGGGTGCGGTAGGTGCGGTCCACACCGGGCCCTCAAATCGTGGTAAGAGTTTCCCTGCATATTATGAATTTATTATTATTTCTAGAAAACTAACACATTAACAGGCAGATAAAAATTCAGTTTCTAGGTGACCATGATCGGCAATGTGAAGGGGCCCCATGATCAATGGTATTAGTGATTAGAGTAGCCTAAATTTCTATTAAAAATTCATTCTCGTTAACTAGGTTTAATTTTGCATTATTGGTTTAAGTCGGTGCACTTAATTTTGGAAATGTGCACCAACCAATAATCAATACTCATCGAGGCATACAAACTCCAACGTCGAGAAGTCAGTACACTCCGTTGTCGAGTATAATTATGCACCAACACTTGAGCGGGTATCGTTCCAAACCGCTCGTGGATTAAAATAAGCACTGATATATATAAGCTCTTCTTTGAAACGATTTGAATCGGAATTTTCGGGGCGAAAATATGATGAATCAAAAAACAAAGTATTAAAAAAATTAATAATAATCTTGTAATCATGTTACAATCTCTTCAGGTAAACTTCTGGAATCACCCTCAGAAATTTCTCTATTAATTCTACCACCAAGTCTCCCAAAAAATCTGTCAGTATCGTTTCAAGGAATTATTATAGAAATGTTCTCGTAATTGCCTCCAGAAAATCCATGAGCATTACAACGCTTTCCGTGCCTATTTAGATTTCCCCAGTTGTAACTTTAGGAGATATCCAAAGTTTCCTACAGAGGTTCTAAGAATAAACAAAATTCTACAATTCTTAAAGAAATTCATTTGGGGATTTTTCCAGGAAGATCCACGAGAAAATCTACGCCAGTTTGTCCAGTTATCTTTAATAGAAATTTTTATTTGAATTCCATCTAGTATTTATCCACATTCACCCTAGGAATTGCTTCTGACAGTCCTGCAGAGATTATACGAGGAAAAATATTCAATATTCCAGATAGTCTTCTTTTAATTTGACCTGGGATTTATCATAGAGCTCTTTCAGAAATTTCTCTAAAGATGTCTCCAACATTTCATATGAAATTACTCCTGCAGTACTTTCAACCAACACCAGCTAATATCATAGTAAATATTCTAGTAATTTCAATCATTTGAGCCATTTTTCTTCAAAATTCTTCAATACTTTCTCAAGAGCTCAGAAATCTTTGTAGAAGTTCATCAAGGGTTACTTTCAAACTAAATCAAGTTTTATCGGATGTTATTTTTGATTCCATTCTGAAATATCTCAGGGATTATTGAAAAAAAAAATCAAAGATTCATTAATAATTTCTGAAAAAAAACCTCAATATTTTTCAGAATCCTAATTCATTGATTAATTGATAAAAAAAATCTTAATTTTTGATGAACGGAAAACTTGGTGGAAGTTTTAAGAAAAGTATAGTAAACTCATTGGATACATTTTTGAAGTACTTTTTTAGATTTTTTAAAAACAAGGAATCTTTGAAGGAATTTATGGTGGAATATCTGAGGTAACTTCTATGGAAAATTCTGAAAAATTCTGATCTGAATTGATAATTTATCTGAGCAAACTTTGAGCAAATTTATTGATTTTTAAGATATTTCATTCATCATGAATTTCAAAATAAATCCCGACTTCCAACACATTTCATTTTAATAGTCCAAATTTCGGTAGAATAATATCTGAACAAGAATTAAACAAAGAAGAACTATAGGCACATAAATTGACATTTGCGCTATTAAACTACTACAACAACATATCAACTTAAGTACCATCACCTTAGTCATAATTTTATAAAAGCTATTTGTTCATCGTTTATTTCAACAGTCGATTTCCCATCAGCGCCTTAGACACTTAGACGGCGTACAACTTAATTTTGAGGATCCCTAAATTGAACTCCGCACCGGGCCCCGAAAACCCTAGCTACGCCACTGCTTCCACCACACTTCCTGCAACGCTACGATGCCGAATCCGCGGTCCATCAGCACGTCAGCGGGTATGCGTGTGCTCCCGATGAAGTTGAGAGATTTACAGTTCCACTTACCGAGCTTCCAATCGCTAGTCCCTTTACGTTGCTGTGGTCTTCGCCGATTGTCCTGGTTCGCATTCTCTCGTTGATTATTCTTTGCTTGATTTTTTTACGGCTGGCTTGCAGGGCCTGACACCAACCCCCTAGATTTCCGGAGGACCATTCCCCCTAAATGTTCGGAGGACCATAGTGCGCACTTTAGGTTAGAGTACTTTTCTGGCACTCGGATGATGATCAGCTGCTCCTGACATGGGGTACAGACCCCTTTCCTGTCAGCATATGACCTGAATTTCCACCGGAGTTGGTTAACCGATCTTTCCCAAGCTTACTCGTACCCCGGCCAGTACCACGAGGAGGTAGGGATAGGAGCTGCTGGGCAAGAGGCTAAGGACCACACAAAGGGGTCTATTTTATTCCTGTAGGTACGCGAGGTACCAATGGTAAGGACAGTTCATTTTATAAAGTGGACACCTTATTTATGCTATATCTTTTTTATTTATTGATGAAATCGTAAACGGTTTTCTGTGTATCGTTCAACTATTATTCTACAATGTTATGAAAATACAGAAACTTACAAAATACTTTCGGTTGAAGAACTAAATAAATTTAGCAAAAACTCATAAGAAAAACTGTTCGTCAAGTTTAAGCATTATTTTTCGCATGAAAAAAATCCTAAATTTTATGAACAAATTGTATGTTGGTATCCTTTACTATTCAACTTAAGGTAGAGCTTTTAAAAACATCAATAATATTCCATCAGTTCCGGACGCTGAGTCACTTTAGTGATCTATTCCTTATGGTCAAATTTGCTGATACACCATCTTTTTACTACCAGCAAAAAAGTAAAGTAATAAGCGTGTTCAAAACTGGTTTAGATTACTAAAGAAACTATATATGTATAAAAAAAAGCAAAATATTGAGTTTTATCCGCATTCTTAGGGGGGTCCGTAGCCTTGAGGTTACGCTTTCGCTTCATAAGCGGAAGGTCATGGATTCAATTCACAGCCCCTCCAAAAAATAACCCGTCCAGCCACCAGAAGACGCCGCACGGAGGACCGTGCATAGGGGAGCACATCCATCCTCCGTCAGTATCAGATGGTGACTGAGACAAATTGACCCACTGCGCAGGCAGCTAGCCTCAAACGACTCAGGAGCACGGCAAAACAAACCACCGCAAGAGCAATGGACTATGGCTTATGGAAATCGATTGGACCAACAGCAGAGCACTCTCCTACCTGCTCGGTGTGAGAGCAAAAGAGCAGAAGAGAGTGAAAGCAGATGTAAATATAGATTAGTTAAAAATAGAACTGTATCGGTAAGGAAGATACAGATAAAACTGATTCCGGCACAGTAGTGGCCACGAGCACGGAGTGCCTTAATAAAAAAAAAAAAAAAAAAAAAACGCATTCTTGGGTTCCAAATTTACTCTTTATGGTCGTTTTATTGAAAAATCCCATACTTTTAAAATTATATACGCATGTTTATCGGTCTAGAGCAAACTGTAAGCGTTTTTCTCAAAATATTTTGATAGGTAGTCTCAGAATAACACATTCTGAAAATAATACATGCAAAATAAATTTGATTTAATTCAAGCAGTGTTCCCAATCTTGATGATTGTCATTGTGCTTTGAGTGGTCTTCTGAAAATAAATTATTTGTTTTTCTATTGTGCTTAAAATATGACGTGTGGACTAAATCAGCAACTCTATGAAGGCATAAGTTATTTTTATTATAAACTAGTGGTCCCGGCAAACTTCGTCTTGCCATCAAGTAGGCTGTTGAAAACCAGTACGAATCGTTCCATACAAAATGACAGTTCCGTTCACTCTCGTTATTCCGACTTTCCCGGTGAATATCCTTCAACTTTTATACACACAAACACGTCGGAACCCTTGACGGAACACCATTCCATTTTTATTTACATAGAAGATACTATATTATTACTTCCGTCTGGACGTACTTTAAACCTTAAAATTCTACTAATATCAGTTCCATTTAAATTTAAGATATTTTTCTTTAAAAAAATTGATAAAACATGATTTTATGATATCTGCAAAATTGCTTCTCCAAAAATAACTTGATATTTTTTAGCAAGCTTCTAATTGATGATGCTTTCTAAGTACAACCATTTTTTGAAAATAAAAAACATAAATTGGCGAATTTTCCTGCCGATTTTTAATAATCCTTGATTTTGATAACCTCCAAAAATCGACCGTTCTAAACGTTGTGCCTTATTAGTGTGAAATCATATTATTTTGGTAACTTTTTATTACCACAGCATTGTACAATATTAGTCGAACGATGTACAGAAAACCGATTTCGATTTCATTGATAAATTAAAAAGATATTGCATGTCCAAAGTGTCCACTTTATAAAATGAACAGTCCTTACGCCATGCCCAGCCATTTACCAACCAACACAGATATGCATCAGAGTTGGATTAAACGAAGAGTGTCTCATCAAATGGGATTGCAATTACGCTGGATTACAAATACGACCAGAGGATGTCAAGAGAATCGAGAGTCTGTCGAAGATAATGAAGGGTGAGTAGATAATTGACTTTGAATGTTAAAAATTTAAGAGTAAAACCAAAATAAGTCGAGAGTTAAGCGAGGTTAAATCCGGAATAACTCAAGTGAAAGTTGAGACTAATCCAGAATTATGCAAATGAAAAGAAGAATGAAGTAAGTTTAGGTTATCGAATTAGTATCAAGTTTAGTTAGAGAGTAAATTAAAAGAGAACTGATAGTTAGTGATGATAATAATCAAAAGTGTTTGCAACTGGGGTTGAGTAGGTCCAAAATAAGTTAAAAGTTAGCAAAGAGTTCGCCGATAGTAATTAGATAAAACAAATTTAAATCGTATAGTTAGATAAACTATGTCACAGGTAGTCAACAACTCTCCACTAGGCCGTCCCTTATTTTTCTAAAATGCGATATGTTATAAGTTGGTCATTGTAAAGTTGTCGTTTTGGTAAGAAATAAATCAGGTAAAAATTTGAAGTCCGTACTTGGACGCTAAGTGGTCCCCAACGACTCTCAAGGTATTAGGTGTAGATGACCCCGTGTCACAAATCGAGCACACTGCTCTAGTGTATGCATCGCGAATAACTAATGAAAATGGTCTATTTTAATATATAAATAATATTTTTTGCATTAAACTCGATATAATTCGAAAATGGCTACTTCTAGAGAATTTATTCATTTAATCATTATGGCTTAGAATCATTTCAAAATTCTTATTGTATCATCAGAACGTTTTAATTTTGATAAAATATCAAAATTTTCGAAGTCGACCAAAAGTTGTTCTTAGAAAAACTTTTTTATTAAAAATTTCATGTGTAATTGTGTAATTTAAAATTTAAGTTTTATTTTGATTTTTCATGAAAAAAATATTGTATAATTTTTCAGTGTGTATTTTTTTCTTGTAGACCAAACGGATCACTACAAATTCTTCATAGAACACTTTTCTCTAAAACCAACAGTTTCGATGTAAGAATTTTTCAAACAAGTTGCATGCAAAAGTTTATATGTCATTTTCAAAAGTTATTCTCGAGTCAAAATGAACAATTTTTCTATGGAAAACACTTATTGTATCAAACCAAAAACATGTGCAAAATTTTCTGCAAATCGAAGATGGTCGAGTTCGGTGACTGACGGATTTGACATGGTATGCGTCATAGCCTTCGGATTTTTTTTATACAGTTGAGTTTCGTGAGCTACACTGCCGTTATACGCATAATTGTCCCATGTTAATTTATGTGCTTTTTGACTTTTTCTCACCGAACAGTTTATTTTTACGTCTAGTTTTAGAAAATACTTACTAAAAATTAACTTTGTTCGGAAACTCAATAAAAAGCAAGCCAAGTCAATTTGTCCCACTACTGTATTTCTACGCATAACTGTCACAGTGTCACTATACAATTCGCTGCGCTGATCTCTAACAAAATATTCAGTAGGCAGTTTTTATTCAGCTGGAGTTTGGGAAAATCGTTTTGAATATCTTCTTACGTTGGCTTTACATCCCATGTGGAACACAACCTGTATTATGCGTTTGTATTCTAGAGATGCATTCATCATTCATGCGAGCCCAACGTCAAATTTGATAGAAATTTTCAATATCAAAATATTAGTTCCCATCCGTTTTCCAATGAATTTCAGTTAAATTTTCAGGTTTGATTACAAAACTCTTCTAGTTTTTGGAACCGTGGTCATCGATTAGAAATTAATTGTAATTTTGGGTTCATCGCGGGGAGTACTGAAGTAATCTCACTTGAAGAATCATTAATCACTTTAATTTCGAGTCCATGGCTTGCGACAAATCAACTTCATGATTTAGCAAACCAATTCTAAATAGAAATGGTTCGACCGTTTTTGGATGACTTTGCCACATGCTGGGTTGTTCCGAATACCGGTTCACTGGTGGAAGTGGCCATTATATTGACGAATCTGAAATCTGGCTTGCGACATATTAATTTTCATGAATTTTCAATTCAAATCTAAAGGTGGTTCAGATGTATTTGATTGTTCCGATTTCCCGGTTTCCTGGGGGAAATGGCCACTAAATTGTCGGTTCTTAAACCTAGCTGGCAACATCAAACTTCATAAGTTTCCAAATCAAGGCTAAAGAAGGGTAATTCAAACGTTCTTGGATGACTTGATAACATACCAGATTGTTTTGGATACCCTGTCCCCAGAGAAAGTGGCTCCGTTTGGCACATGTCACTTGAGCCTTCATTAGGTGCCTTAACGTAGTCATAAGGATATACGTCCTCTACATACGATACAATATATACATAAGAATGGTCATCTACAGCAGTATGCTTAGCACATAATTGGTCTCTACCTGAGAGAGACTCGCGAAGAGGAAAAATATCAACGTCATATGCAGCCCAGATTCCCCTCTCACGAAACGTCAAATGCAGCCCACCGTTTTTATGGCTGAAAAAGTGAAAAGTATTGTGTTCAAAGTAAATTGTTATTGAAAACCGCAGTCAGCGGAGCAGTTTTTTCCAAAGTTGCTGATAAATCTAAGCAGGAGATTAATTATTTCTAATATCTGCTACGTTTGCTGGTATTAAATTTCACTCAAACGGCTATTTATGATTCGATGTGATGCAAACTCAATCATTTTTTGCTGAGACGTTCATGTGAAGATTTGAACGGCTTGCGCATAATTGGTAAAAACACAAAGTGGAATAAGAAAAAAACTCAGCAATCACAGAAAAAGAAGACCGTCTTCGCGAGTCTCGTCTCAGGTCTCTACTATCAGTGGAATTATTATGCGTAGAAATTCACCAAAAAACCCTTACTTCTAGGCATAACAGTCCCACTTTGAATTTCGTTGCTAAATTTATTTTTTTCCTTGTTGTGTGAGTTTGTGTTGTGGGAAAAAATAAATTCTTATGAGCACGCTATTCTTTATACTATTGTAAAGATTTTAATTTAATTTACCACACACCTGGTCAATACGAGGCCTAAATGTGTTAAAATCTTTAAACGCGTTTTTCTCGATTGCATATTTTGGAACATGGGACAATCATGCGTATTACGGCAGTTACAACTCAAGCATAAAAATTCTCAAGCATGAGAAATAATAATTTAATATTTTCACAACGCTGCTTCTGACACTATTATCTATCATTTAAGGGGTGAGCAAGTTAACTTTTTGACATTTTTAATTTTTGGGGCACCCTAATAAGCATACGCGAGCTTAGAAAAAAAAATACTGACTCTTAGTGGTGTTCAACATAAATTACTATTTATTTAGTAATTGCGGTTTTGAAAATATTTTAGTGATCGTCAAATTTCCAGCATTCTCTACAAATATGGTAGGAAATTAAACAAGACTACGCTTTCATACTAGGTACCATGTTTTACGTGTGGGCTAAAATAAAATGATTGCCAATTTGTAATTTCTTGAAATCGAAAAAAATGCACGAACGACACGCTGTTCATGGAATCTCGAAAACACAAGTATCTTTTTCCTCTGTACACATCCACTTGTCATGAACTGGTACATCGTTCGTTCGAAGAGCGATTTTTATGTGGATATACACCCCACCACTTATTCCCTGTTTGAAGAAGTTGGCACAACCAGGGCAGACGACCGGGCGAAGGAAAAAATCGTTTTGTTAGCACATATGTAGCCACATCAACCTCCCAGCAGTCTGCTCTTAAGCCACTTGCTGTTCAGAACAGATTGTTTGTGAGGTACCCACCTAATGTTAGTCATTTTCCACCAGAGCCGGAATTGTACCCAGCGTCTACGTTTATCTATCTCATTTATCTCCCATCAAATTAATGTTTGCGTTAACTCCAGCACCAGCATGGTTAGGCTAGAGCCAAGAGTGGTTTTTCGCGAATCTTTTGCTAGGATTTTCACACTTTTGGTTCAAGGGGATGTAGTGGTTGTTTTTTTTACTTCTGAAGTAGGTGAACGCGTGTTTATGAAATGGGACATTTGTGTCAATGTTTCTTTTACTCTCATGTTTGAATTTCATGCATTGTCGATGAATGTTGCTCTTCGTTAGGTGAATGGCTTGAACACATTTTTGTTTTTGTATTTGTCTAAACAGTATAGACATCGTTGAGCTTTCGATTCAGTTAAGTCCGATCATTAAGTTCTCAGTACCTTAGATATCTCACAATTGTACGTCAGATCTTAATTTATTCTTATAACTCCAAGTTATTCTTCATATTCTTGTCGTTACGTCCTAATCAGGACAGAGCCTGCATCTCAGCTTAGTGTTCAACGAGCTCTTCCACAGTTATTACCTGAGAGCTTTCTTTGCCAAAGCTACCATTTTCGCATTCGTGTATCGGTGTGGCGAATACGATGATACTCTATGCCCAGGGAAGTCAACGAAATTTCCATTACAAAAAGATCCTGGATCGACTGCGAATGGAACCCAGACATCTTCAGCATGCCTTTGCTTTGTAGCAACGAATTCTAACTACTTGGTAAGGAAGTCCAAGTTATTTTCCCGTGTTTTTCTCATTCTTGCAACCTATAATTAGATTTATTGTGACACCACCCGTATCCTTAGTGTAGTGCATGTACAGTCAACTCTCCCTTACTCGATATTGAAGGGACCATCGACATAGGGAGGTATCGAGTTACAGAGCATAAAACCAGTGCAACTGCGATCCAAGGGACCATCGAGTTAGCCATGAAAACCAATTTCTATTATGGTTCTCTAACTCGATATCGAGCTACGGAATATCGAGTAAGGGAGAGTTAACTGTAGTATTACCAAATTGTCATCGAGGGGCAATGAAGTATCAATTTTGATACATTGCACGCCGTCTTTTAATCATAACACAGCTTAGCATAAATAACATTTTTGCGTGTCTATAGCTAGGTCATCAAGCATACGTACCGAACTCATTATAATTTCATGAATAATTTACTATCACTATTAAAACAAATTGTTTGTGAGCGTTTTGAAAGTACTAAGATCTCATCATTCTCTCATATTCGAATATAAAGCCTCAAATACTCTCGATTGGCACGAATATAGCTCCGTGGTCAAGTGTCACACTGATACTCCTTACTTTCGCATTCGTTTTGCTTAACTGAATAACATAATTTGTGTTATTTTGTTTAGTACGTTGCGGATCCTGCAGTATCAAAGTTACCCGCATTATCAAAGATACCTCGTTTTACTTTATTTACTTTATTTATTGTCACCGTCTCGAATTGTTACATTTCACAGACTGTTTCTTAAGCTAAAAATCCTTAAGCCTATTCTTAAAGACATAGGGTAAGTGTTCCCTTAGTTGTGGGTGTTCCTATAGTTGCGGTAGTGCCGTTTTTACTGATTTTATTACATTTACCACAGAACCGACACTGCAAATCGACGTATTGGCATTGTTGATACGCGGAATAGTTGAAAAAAGCGTTCAAATTGCTTCAAAACTGATGAAATATCACTAAATCTGCTAAAACTTTACTTGCTTGTACCAATAGTTGCGGTAAAGTGTTCCTATAGTGGAGGATCCCATAAGAAAACAACGGATACCACAACTATAGGAACACAAATTAAAAATATACCGCAACTAAAGGAACAGTGTACCAATAGTGGAGGTATTATTTTTCACTGACATGCCGTGGATTACTGCGATGAAATCATTTTTCTCATTAAGTCAATGGTCGTTACTTCCCGTTACAACATTAACATGTGCATTAATTGTGCATCTTGTATTTTGGGCGTTCAAATGAAGTTCTATGGTGCTTAGTACCTCCACTATTGGTACATCTACCCTACTTAGACACATTAAAATCAAACAACGCACTCGCACAATTGAACAAACGAAAACATCTAGACAACGGATTGTTGAATCCGTAAGAAGTCCTGTGACGCCTTATCTGCAGCAAATCACGTTCCCTTAGTTGACGAAGCGGCGCGTAGAACTGAACGTCTTCCAAAAGTGCAGGACAATCGATATTTCCCATGATGAGATCAAAAACGAAGAGCCTTTGTAGGTTGCTACGTCTGGCGTCCAACATCTCCAGATTGATGAGCATACATCGTGCTGGGTAATCCGACAAGTTGACGGGATCTGACCAAGGCAGCTGTCGAAGGGCGTACCGAATAAAACTCCGTTGAACTTTCTCCAGCCTGACGATTTGAGTGGTGTGATGCGGTGCCCATACACATGCTGCGTACTCTAATTTGCTGCGAACTAACGAGCAGTACAGCGATTTGAGCGCATTAATATCATTGAAATCGTTTGTACTGCGACGAACGAAACCAAGGGCAACGAACGCCTTAGCATTAATTACAGAGATATGATCGTTGAAACGCACTTTTGCAGGCGTTGCAGAATTCACTCTCATTTGAGAATGAAGCACGATCAAAGCAAGCAAAGAAAAACATCCCATCTGTTGCGGTCCATGATCGTCATTGTATCGCAAGGTGTAACAAGTCTGATAAATGGAAGCAGCGAGCGAGAGCCCCAACGAGAGAGCGATGATAAAATCCATTTTTCTCGCTTGTTTACCGTTGGGGATAGGTGTTTTTCTTTACTGGCACGATAAACAATCCACGAACTTCCAATAACAACAGTGTCCCCCAGGCTTGGAGCATGTTTAGAGGGGTTTTATCATGCACTACTATCCCCCCAATCTGATCAAACTTGTAGCAGTATACGATAAACAGTCTCTCATAATGTGCAGCATGTTATGATAGTTACAGAGAGCGATACGTAAGAGATTCTCTCAATTTTCTCAGGATTCAATCCCTGCACTTTTGTATGATTACTCCAAGATCACGAATTGATTCCACGCGTTCAAGCGGTTCCGATCCGATCTTATAATCGAATTCGGTGCGTGATTGTCGACGGGAGAAAGCGATGGATTTACATTTTTTTTTTATATTGAGCTCCATTCCGTTCTCCCGGCACCACAATTCAAGTTCATTAACATCAGCTTGAAGAGCGCAGCAGTCCAGGTGAGATGCGATGGTTCTTTAAATTTTTAGGTCGTCGGCGTAAAACAGCTTTCCGGATTTCAGACGAAAGCACAGATCGTTTATGAACAAAACGAAAATCAGAGGCCCAACCACACTTCCCTGCGGCACACCAGACGTTACAGAGATGACGCAAGAATATGTGCCATTGATGTTAACAAATGCCTTTCGGTTTGCATGGGCGTAAATAGCCATCAGACTTGAGGGGGGCCACGGCCCCTTCTCATGAGAGATAAAAGTCATAAGGGATTTATATAACTTAACAATGCTTGTTTTGATAATATTTGTGAACCGAGTCGTGCACTTTCATACAGAGGTAGATCAAAACCTAAAAATCGTCCAGAACCGATTGATCAACTTTCTTAGATATCAAATGTCACTTTCATCTTTAAATCTATTTTATCGTTTTATATTGCCAAGATGACGAATTCAACCCAATCTAATAATCTCAAATAGAATACAAGAATTAAAAAACAGACTATAATCAGGATTTACCTTTCCAATTAGATTTGAACTAGAACTTCTTCAAAGTTATCAAACAAGATAAAGATTTAAATGTATCAGTTCAATTCAGGTTCAAGATCAATGTGAAATTCAAACCTTTTGAAGCAGACAAGTAAAAAAAACAAGGCCTTTGAAAAAAAAATAACGCTTGCTAGTTTGAAAATATGGATTATTGTTGCTCAGAATTTCTGTAGCGAACGATTCATTTCTCTATACCTCACGAAACCAAAATTTGAACATAGGATTGAATAATACCTTTTTAGAGTTAAAAACTTTAAAACCTAAAGCTGCTTGGCTACCATCATATTGAAAAATTGAAAGTTTTTTTTGTATTCAAATAAAGCTGTTGTCAGCAAATTCGTACGATAACTGTTGTTTGAAGAAAGCAGGATGGAACTGTTGTTTGAAGAAAGCAGTTGAAATGAAAAATTGCCCAAAGCCCATAAAAGCAGTTTTTTTTGCAAAACTAAGTGAAAATGTGAAATGTTGGTGACTCTTTTTGTACGATCAGACAAATTTTGTTAAACTTAAAGATAATGTGTGAATTTGGGATAATTTGTAAATTTCTCTGTAAGCTTATATGAGTTGAACTTTTGTCCCGCTGATTCTAACTTTTTCCACACTGTGGGCCAAAAATTGATTCCAAGCAATTATGTAGCAATCAATACACCTCAAAGCATCCTTATGATGCCTTATAACGGCCTTACATAAATAATAAAAGGAAATTTTATCCTTATTCATTTCCATGCGATGAAAATTTGACCAAAAATTTTATTTTTTACGTTAAAAAACAACAAATACCCATAATTTTTCCAAATCTCAATCTATTCTTGAACACTATGGTTTTTATAAGCTTTGATTTGAATCGAGCTAGAATCGAGCTAAAAACAAAATCTTGTCTCACTCGCACTTTGGTCCCAGTCTCTCTAGTAATGTTTAATTTTGGTCTACTAAAAATCTAAAAATAAATCCGGCCGGTCCTCAAATATAAATGTACGACTGAGAAATACATATTTACTGAAAAATCGTGAGCTCATGCTTAGAAAACAATCAGTTTTCATACAGTAGATTGACATAGATGTTAGTAAAGATCGCCTAACAAATGGCTGTTTCATTGGACTTGGTAAAATAAGCAATCTGAGCCAAGACAAATTTAAAAATGTTTTTTGATTTTACACGAATAAAATTCTAATGTGAGTTTGACTTAAAGAAAATTGATTGCAGTTAGGCTTTCTAGATTTGTTCATACTTGCAATTAAAACATATAAAAACATATAAACATATAAAACATATATATGATCATCGATGTCTCCTCATTATTCTAGAAGCAAGTTTTTTTATATTTATTACAAATAACGTAACGTCTTCCTTTTACAGAAATTAGCTTAGCTTAGACTGACTACACATATCAATGGTTGCAATTAACTGATTGACCGAAGTCAGTGAAAATGCACAAAGAATCAACTAGAAGTTCGGCTGGGATTGGCCATAATCTTCTTCAGTGTGCATTCAGTGCCTCTATTTATATAGGGTCAACAAAGGCGCTGGCCACGTCCTTGCAGTCAGGTGGGATTGGGGAAGGAATGTTAGTGTGTAACCTTTGCTATTTGGAGACCGTGTTTGCCTCTGCATCTCCACAAAGGTTACTGGGAAGGATGTTTGTTAATGGGAGGATCGTTGGGTCAAAGGATTCACTTTGATAAGTGATTAGACCATGATAAATAGTTTTTTGTCAAATGTAAATATGCTTTTATGAAAATATAATATTTTCATTTGATATGAACAATTTCTATGTAAAGGAAAATTATGCCGACACTTGAGGTGACGAACCATTCAAAGTTTGTTGAACAAATATCTAAATGTAACATTCCTACAGCTGTCAGGACGAAAGCATGTGTTATTATATTTTACTTATTTGAAAGGAAACAAAAACTCGATTGGCTGGAACATCATAGAACACTCTTATTCTTATGCCGACACTTACAGTGGCGAACCATCCAAAGTTTGTTGAATAAAGTGAACCTTTCGCAAGTCTACACTTGTAGTGTCGAACCATTCAAAGTTTTTTTTATAATTACAAAAATAAATAAAATTACATATTGCTATTGCCTGTCAAACAATGATCATCCAGAAATGTATATTCAAAATGCATTTAACGCGTTTAGTTTCATAAGTGCATGTTTTATACTAAAACTAGTTTTAACTATATTCTCATTTCTTCTCCATTTTTATTTCGGGGGGGCCAAGCCCATGATTCGGGGGGGCCAGGCCCCCCTGGCCCCTCCCTATTTACGCCAATGTCGGTTTGTCAGATGTGACCGTAGCCAATCAGCTATCCAATTTGGAAAGCCCAAGGGTCTGAGCTTAGAAATGGCGAGATCATGGGGTACCTTGTCTAATGCTTTGGAAAAGTCAAAGTATATGGCATCAACTTGTTGCTTATTTTCAATTTCCGTCGGGAGGAAACTCGTAAACGTCATGAGATTCGTTGTCGTTGACCGCTTTTTAACAAACCCGTGTTGGAATTGAGATATCAGCGGTTGAGATGCAGTGTACAGGACATTATGAATCAGTTCTTCGAAAATGTTCGCCAGACAGCACAGAATTGAAATTCCTCGATAATTTTCAACACCACGAGTAGAGCCTGCCTTAAAAATCGGGATGACTCAGGCTGTCTTCCAAAGCATCGGAAAAGTTCTGCTTTGGAGCGACTTATTGAAAATGATTGTCAATGGAATTTGGAAAGAATCGGCACATTCCTTGAAGAGTAACGGCGGAAGATTGTCGGTACCGGGTTTTTACTGGTGTCCAATTTTTGCGGCATATAATACATCCTGCTGAGCAAAGTCAAAAGGCTCGAGGTTTTAGATCGAAAGTGGGACAATTCCTGAGACTGTCCGGCGAGAACGTCGGCGGGTTTGTGCAGTGTACGTTTTCGAGAAAGTCTGCAAACAAATTAGCAATACCTTCGGGGAGTTAGCGACGGTGTCTCGGAAAGCCATTTCAGCTGGGAATTTGTTCACACGTTTTGCGATTCCGTATGAAGGTCCAGAAGGCGAAGGGATCTTCCTTTGCAGTCGTTTCCATGCGAGCAACGTAGCGTCGGAACGAGGCTGTTTGACAGTCGATATAGCTGGCTTCTAGGAGACGAAGCTTGTCACGGTTCTCAACAGTTCGTGACTGAAAATAACGCCTTTGAGATTTACGAACAATATTACGAAGGTGCTGCAGCTCGGATGTCCACCATGGATGTTTGAAGGATGTGTACGTCTTAGTCGTTTACGCGGAACGTGCTCGTCCAGAATGCGATGCAGAACTTCATAAAAAGTACATACCGTTTCGTCCGTGTCCTTACCAATGAACAGTGTAGCCCATTCGACGGTAGCGATAGCGCTTTTCAGCTCGTCGAAATTACAATATCGGAAAGTCAAAATCATCGGCGTGATTTGAATCACCTACTTGCGTTGCAGCTATCGTCAATGCGAGGAGAACAAACGGCTTGTGATGGTTGTCCATTCTGAGGAGAGGAGTCGGAGGCTCAAGTAGCTCAACGTCGTTGTTGTCGTTCACGAAAGCGAGATCCAGAAAGGCGTCCATTTGAGTTAACAATGTTGTTGATTTGCTGAAATCCAGAAGCAACCATTTGTTTCAAGCAGGGTGACTTCTTGTTCGGATGAGGCGTTGGAAGAAGTAGTCCATTGATGTCATCATCAGTCTGCCAGATTAGTTGAAGGAGGTTATAATCTCCAACGACGACGATCGAATCAAACCGCGAGATCCGTTCACTGAGCTGTTGGATTGCTGCAGAGTGCGATGAGTACAATACAGGTTGTGAGTTGGGACGAAAATAGATTCCGCAGATGTAAATTGACGAACTTCTGCAGTTTTACACATTACAAACGATTGCTCAAGATTGTCACAGTGTTCTAGATCAACTGACATACAATTCAGTGATGCTTTCACTGCAATTAGAACTCCGCCGCCTCTACTAAGGTCGCTGGGCTAAGCTTCGATCACAACGAATATAATGTAGTTCGAAGCAGTTCTGCATTCGAGATGTCTGGACGCAGCCACGTTTCAGTGAGTACTATGATGTCATAATCGGAGGACGATAAGTTTTAAAAATAGTTTACGCGTTTTAGTTCGGATGCCTCTTACGTTTTGATAATACAGTGTGAGGTATTTCAAAGTAGCACTGGTGGTACGATGGGCAGCTTTCTAGATCAACGTGATGGACGACTGCGTTGACATTGCTTGACTGGTCAGGGCCTGGCTCGAAGAAGATGCTCCCGGATCGATGCGCTGCGGGGGCTTCCAAAAATGTCGAACGTTCGAGTCATGATCAACAAATTCGCGGAACTGTATTCCTTGGGCCAGGTAGCGGATCCATCGCTTTTTCTTTATGATCATGTGCTCGGAGACAGGAGCTGGCGTTCCGTCCCACAAAAATCGACAATAAAATCAAGAACAGTTTTTCTGCCGGCAGCAATTTATGCTGCTTTGCGACGATCAGTCGCAGAGCTTCTACGGACATCTTATTCTAATTTCGACCTTCGTTACTCCGATGGATCCCTTACTCGCTCCGGTGTTGGCATAGGGGTGACCGGTGACATTCCAGACGTAAGTATGAGCCTGCCTCCACAGTGTTCAGTTTTTCTGCCGAGGCAGCAGCAGCTTTTATCGCGGCTACCACCCCTTCGAACCGTTCGATCTTAGTCCTAACTGACTCAGCGAGTGTAATATCTGCCCTTCAGTCAGATTCGCCAAACACCCTTGATTCAAGCAATACTGAAGTACACACCACATGACACGGTTTTCACGTGGATCCCGGGCATTGTGGAGTTCCAGGGAACGAAATGGCTGATTCATCTGGCCAGATCGGGCATTTCTGGTCAGCGGTACACTTCAGAGGTACCCTCTATGGACCTTAAACAATGGATAAAATCTACCTGCCGCCAACATTGGGAGAATTCATGGTTCCGCACAAGAACGCTTTTCCTTCGAAAGATTAAAAACTCAACCACTGCGTGGAAAGACCTGCCCATCTTGAAGGACCAAAGAATTATTTCTCGCTTACGAACCGGACACACTCTAATATCGCACAATATGGGAGGAGGGTCCTTCCACAAAGAATGCGTAACTTGCCGTATCCCAGCCTCCGTTGACCATGTCCTTTGTGCCTGTCCCATGTATGAACATCTACGACAACTACACGGGCTTTCCGACAACATTGGAGAGTTACTACGCGACGATGAAACTACTATTGCCGCTTTACTGTGCTTTTTACGCGAGACCAACCTGTACAGCAGCATATGATCCTTCTCGTATGATGACGACATCGATGCCAGCCTATGGATATTGAAATGATTTACGAAATTGTACTAGAATAAGAATTGAACTTGTAAAATAGATTGACAGTTATCTCCTTTTCCTCGGTACAGCCTTCTGCTGGCCGAAATTTTCTAGGGTTTCAGCCTTCTGCTGGGCCATCGTGTTGAACTAGCATAATGTTAAAAAACACGTTAATAAAGATGAAAAAAAAAAAAAATTTATGATCATGAGGAACTCCAATCTTGAAGGACACAAATGAGAGCATCGATGCAGGTTTTCCTCTAGGAGCTAGTGATTTGACCACGACGTCGTTTGTTTGCAAACATTCCTTGACCAAGTCGAGCACATCGTTTTCTGAGACATCCGGTGATATTTTGGTCAAATACACCCAGAAGTTGTCCGACATTGCTGCTTGTTCGCTGCTAGCGGTTTGTCCAGTACCGCAAAAGATTTTCGGTGGATGTTCTGTCGACACAGATGCATCTTCATCGCGCATACGTTTGGTGTTAAGTGTAGGGTGAGTACTGAACTGGAAACGACGTGGAGCAGGGGAAAGCAGAGCTGGGACAGTTTGTTGAAGCCACCTTGGATTTCAAGCTTCAGCTCGGCGATTAGACTGTCTTTAATTTCTGCTTTCAAGTCTTCGACCACCCTCTGGTATGCATCCTTAAGTTCCAAAGTGGCGGCATTTGTTGATGTCATTGCGTTTTTAAACCGGGCGCTCTTCATCAAATCACAGCATGCTTTGCAGAACCAAAAAGC
>NW_018735987.1:0-54449 GCF_002204515.2 Aedes aegypti
TGGATTTCTTAGGTGGCGAAGCAAGTTTTCCACGCTCACACTCAGTCGGAATAATCAACGGACGCTCGCTCGTAGTTCAAAGCTGTTGATATGCCCATTGAGAGATCCGAGCAGCAAGCGGAGTCGTGGGCGCGACGGAACGAACGGTGGATGGCGGTGGCCTGTGGGGCCATGTGTGGGATGCATCGAGTAACAACACAGAACACCTTCCTTCCGTCCGTTTCGTCGGCCCAAGCTAGCTGGTGCAAGTCATGTGGTGGCTGGCTTACGAGGAAATACGGTATACCACACTACCCACACACGAATGCGGCGGGTGAGCCGAGCGTCGATTGCGCGAGAGTATTGAGTATGGTGGAATGTTGATGTTTTTCTTGCACCCATTGCATTATATTGGACGATAGGAAGTCCCGAGTTGGGTGATGTCTCTGAAGTGCGATGCTGCGGATGTAGTAGGTGGTAAGATTATCAGAAGGTAGATTGTTCTTCATTGAGTAGTTAACCCTGACGATGCCAAAGATTTCTTTCAACTGTGTTTTGTTAATTAATTATTAGAATTTTATTACAGGGTAAGTAACGTTTCCATAACTATATTTATGAAAACGTTAACTTACCCTGTACTATCCCAGGATACTTATTTTTGGTCCTCTGGAAATCCATGAGGATTATGTCAGACCCAACAGGCCAATACGAAGTGGCATAACCAACGAAAAGAAACTAGCAAATTAGAAATGCGATAATTGGAAAACTGCTGACTTTATCCACAGAACACACGGATAATCTTCGTTGTATTGATGAAGATCCGAGGGTATGACATCGTAGCACTAGATGAAATGTGCTTGAACAATATCAATTGGCAAACACTAAACGAGGTCATCATAGAGCTTCGGTTAAACTCAAGAGCTAAGATCAGCGTTTCACAGTGCTTTGTAATCTAAAGCAGATAGTGGAATGCGATTGTCATCCAAACTTATTGACAAATCCCTGAAGGACTACAAGAAGTATATTGGCCAGGCTTGATAGAAGGCAAACCTCGTTTTCCCATGTATCGGGCAACAAAAGATTAACGAAAAAGTAAAGCAAAGACGACGGAAGGAGACTCCAGTGCATTGAAAACCTCATGAAACCTCTGCTACACAAGCTATTCATGACGAATTTAGGGAATCAAGGAATATTACCGAGTATAGAGAGAGTACAGGGTGAAGAGACGTCGGAAGACATATTCAGCCGTGATTTAGCATATTATCAACAGCGTACGCAAGAGTATCAATTTCACTCACGATAAGTAAAGACTAGAAAACCACCGTTCTTGGATCTACTTGTCATTCGGAAAGAAAGTCAACTTCGAAGTCTTTAGGAAGCCTACTAACACCGGTCGTTTCATCCTCTAGATATCGTATCATTCGTTCTAACAGAATGCAGAATCTACCTCTTATAGACGACGGGGAAAACCAAGGAACTAGGGTACATAACTTGTCACTGTGGGAGGATTATCAGAGACGACGGTATTATCGACGGTGTGAAGGATCTCGAGCCTTGCTGAATAAAACTGCCATAATGGTGTATGTTCAATGAGTAAATATTTAAAATCATTAAACGGCCTAAAATTACTTAAAATTTCTAAGCGTGGTCTAAAACGGTTAAAAATTACTTAAACGGGTTGAAACGGGTTAAAATGACTTTAAACTACTTAAAGTAGCTTAAAACGGACCCACATGGCTTGTAACGGCATAAAATGGTTTAAAACGGCTAAGAGCGGCTTGAAATGGCTAAAAGCGGCTTTAAATGCCTTTCAGCGGCTTAAAATGGCTTGCAATGGCATTAAATGGTCTAAAATGGCTTAGCACGGTCAAAAACTCTTCAAAATAACTTAAAACGGCGCATAAAAGAGCGCCTTTCAACAACCTAAAGTGGCTTTAAACGACTTAAAACCAACTGCTTGAAGAAAGAGATAGTTCTGGAAGCCACCCAACATTAGCGTGGCACTTGTGCTGAGTAAACAAATTTATGCTTTGCCCTAAATCCCGTGCGGAAGCGACATATGTCGCATGAGAAATAAATTAATATTACAGGACGGACTCGATTAAACGGCTAAAATCGGCTCGAAATGGCTAGAAAGAACAGATAAAAACGACTTGCGACGGCATAAAATGGCTTAAAACGCTCAAATGATGCTCAAAACGGAAAGAAACGGTTTTTTTTTTGAATCAAAATGGTTAGTAACGGCTTCTAACGGCTTAAAATGGTCGAAAACGGCTAACAGCGCCTATAAACGGCTAAAAGCGACCTAATAAAACTGATCAAAATGATAATAAAAAATCTTCGAGCTGTTTAGTAGAATACCTATAAGTAGATGAAAAAACCGAATTTAGTACTGTACCATTTAATTCCACTAGAGTTTGTATCCTTTGACAGATACGCGTATTTCGACCTCTGTAAAGCCGTCTTCAGTGTATAGTGTGTAGTGTAGTGTAGTACACGACACTGAAGACGGCCTTACAGTTGAGGTCGAAATATGCGTATCTGTCAAAGGATACAAACTCTAAAGGAATTAAATTGTATAGTACTAATTTCGGTTTTTTCATCTACTGATCAAAATGGCTTGCAACGGCTCAAAATGGCTTATAACGACTTAAAACGGCTCAAAAGGTCCAAAATGGATTAAAACCCATTTCAACGCCTTAAAACGGCTAAAATCAACTAAAAGCGACTTAAACGGCGGCTTGAAATTGCTAAAACGTTCTTAATGGCTTGAAATTCAAAATTCAAAATTCAAAATTCAAAATTCAAAATTCAAAAAAATCCAAAATTCAAAATTCAAAATTCAAAATTCAAAATTCAAAATTCAAAATTCAAAATTCAAAATTCAAAATTCAAAATTCAAAATTCAAAATTCAAAATTCAAAATTCAAAATTCAAAATTCAAAATTCAAAATTCAAAATTCAAATTCAAATTCAAAATTCAAAATTCAAAATTCAAAATTCAAAATTCAAAATTCAAATTCAAAATTCAAAATTCAAAATTCAAAATTCAAAATTCAAAATTCAAAATTCAAAATTCAAAATTCAAAATTCAAAATTCAAAATTCAAAATTCAAAATTCAAAATTCAAAATTCAAAATTCAAAATTCAAAATTCAAAATTCAAAATTCAAAATTCAAAATTCAAAATTCAAAATTCAAAATTCAAAATTCAAAATTCAAAATTCAAAATTCAAAATTCAAAATTCAAAATTCAAAATTCAAAATTCAAAATTCAAAATTCAAAATTCAAAATTCAAAATTCAAAATTCAAAACTCAAAACTCAAAATTCAAAACTCAAAACTCAAAACTCAAAACTCAAAACTCAAAACTCAAAACTCAAAACTCAAAACTCAAAACTCAAAACTCAAAACTCAAAACTCAAAACTCAAAACTCAAAACTCAAAACTCAAAACTCAAAACTCAAAACTCAAAACTCAAAACTCAAAACTCAAAACTCAAAACTCAAAACTCAAAACTCAAAACTCAAAACTCAAAACTCAAAACTCAAAACTCAAAACTCAAAACTCAAAACTCAAAACTCAAAACTCAAAACTCAAAACTCAAAACTCAAAACTCAAACTCAAAACTCAAAACTCAAAACTCAAAACTCAAAACTCAAAACTCAAAACTCAAAACTCAAAACTCAAAACTCAAAACTCAAAACTCAAAACTCAAAACTCAAAACTCAAAACTCAAAACTCAAAACTCAAACTCAAAACTCAAAACTCAAAACTCAAAACTCAAAACTCAAAACTCAAAACTCAAAACTCAAAACTCAAAACTCAAAACTCAAAACTCAAAACTCAAAACTCAAAACTCAAAACTCAAAACTCAAAACTCAAAACTCAAAACTCAAAACTCAAAACTCAAAACTCAAAACTCAAAACTCAAAGCTCAAAGCTAAAAACTCAAAACTCGAAACTCAGAACTCAAAACTCAAAACTCAAAACTCAAAACTCAAAACTCAAAGCTCAAAGCTAAAAACTCAAAACTCGAAACTCAGAACTCAAAACACAGAACTCAATAGATCTAGACATTAAGCGATCGAGTTTGCGCCGCAAATATCGAAACTTGAATATCGAAACTCGAAACTCGAACCACGAAACTCGAAACTCGAAACTTGAAACTCGATACTCGAAACTCTAATATCGAAACTCGATACTTGCAACTCGAAACTTGAAACTCGATACTCGAAACTCTAATATCGAAACTCGATACTTGCAACTCGAAACTCGAAACTCAAAACTCGAAACTCAAAACTTATAACTCGAATATCGAAACTCGAAACTCAAAACTCGAAACTCAAAACTTATAACTCGAATATCGAAACTCGAAACTCGATAATCTAAACTCGAATATCTCAAAACTCAAAACTCGAAACTCAAAACTTGAAACTCGAATATCGAAACTCGATACTCGAAACTCTAATATCGAAACTCGATACTTGCAACTCGAAACTCGAAACTCAAAACTCGAAACTCAAAACTCGAAACTCAAAACTTATAACTCGAATATCGAAACTCGAAACTCGATAATCTAAACTCGAATATCTCAAAACTCAAAACTCGAAACTCAAAACTTGAAACTCGAATATCGAAACTCAAAACTCGATACTCGCAACTCGAAACTCGATAATCGAAACTCAAAACTTGAATATCGAAACTCGATAATCGAATATCAAAACTTGAATATCGAAACTCGAAACTCGATAATCGAAACTCAAAACTCGAAACTCGCAACTCGAAACTCGAAACTCGATAATTGAAAATCAAAACTCGAATATCGAAACTCGAAACTCGATAATTGAAACTCGAATATCGAAACTCTAAACTCGAAACTCAAACTTAAAACTCAAAACTCGAATATCGAAACTCGATAATCGAAACTCGAATATCGAAATTCGAAACTCGAAACTCGAAACTCAAAACTCAAAACTCGAAACTCGAGCTCAAAACTTGAAACTCGAGTATCGAAATTCGAAACTCGTAACTCGTAACTCGCAACTGGAAACTCGAAACTCGATAACCGAAACTAACTCGAAACTCGCAACTCGAAACTCGGAACTCGGAACTCGAAACTCGCAACTCGAAACTCAAAACATGAATATTGAAACTCGAAACTCAAAACTCGAAACTCGATAACCGAAACTCAAAACTCGAATATCGAAACTCGAAACTTAAAAGTCGAAACTCGCAACTCGGGACTCGAAACTCGATAATCGAAAATCAAAACTCGAATATCGAAACTCGATAATCGAAACACAAAACTCGAATATCGAAATTCGAAACTCGTAACTCGTAACTCGCAACTGGAAACTTGAAACTCGAAACTCGAAACTCGAAACTCGAAACTCGAAACTCGAAACTCGATACTCGAAACTCGAATATCGAAACTCGAAACTCAATTTTAAAATACCTTAGAACAGTCATTCCATGAAAAACCGATCTAGCGGGTGAAAATTTGCTATGTTCCTTACTGAAATGAGGATACATTTCCAAAAAAGGGTGACTAGAAAAATCGTGACTTTGCAAAGTTTTTATTCATTAAAACACCATAACTTTTGAACCGATTGTCCGATTTTAAATTTTTTTGAACAAAATTTACGGCTTAGCAGTCTTGAAATAATCAAAACGCGTTTTATTTCAACCCAACGTTTCGACACGGGGATTGTGTCTTCCGTGTCGAAACGTTGGATTGAAATAAAACTCGTTTTAATCATTCCAAGACTGCTTAGCCGTAAATTCCACAATTAAAATATACAGTCGCTTGAACAAAATGAAAGCTAAAAATTTTGACTTTTCAAGAAAAATATAAAATTTTTCAAAAATTGTTTTTTACAGGAAAATAAAAGAAAAATTTCCGTTTTTTTGTATTTTGAAGGCCTTGGGACCAAAGGCAAATATATCTCAAAAACAAAAAAAGCATACATCGTTGAAAATTTGAGGATAAACGTAAAATTTTCTGAAATTACTAGAAAAAATAAGAACAATAATACCCTCTCTGGTCCCAGAACCGAAAAACCTCAAAAAACTAAAAAAAAAAAAATGAAAAGAAGTTTTTTTTATTTGTTCAGATAAAAAACTTTTTTTCATAGTTTTGAAAAGCTAAAATCTTAAGCTTTCATTCCATAAAAAAGATTGGAAATCGATTGAGCTGTTCAAAAGTTATAATTTTTTAAATATGAAATATCTAATCGAATTTTTTATCTGGCCCGAAATTGTGTGCCGATAAAAAATAACGTTTTGACTCAAATTCCGAACAGACTCAAATTCCGAACACTCGGGTTTTGTATAGCGTTTTGGTTGAAATGTTTCGCTGAAATGTGTCACCAAATAACATGGAAATGACAGTCAATTGCAATTCAATTTAAACGTCTCCAATATAATTTATACCGCGGGAGTATGATGACTCTCTAGTTTGAGACCAGTAGAACAACGGGCTGTTCGGAATTTGAATCAAGGTGTTCGGAATATGAGATAGAATGAGCACAGTGTTCGGCATTTGAATCAAAATGTTGTTCCATTCCTTTACGTAAAAACAATACTAAAACTAATTATATCAACATTATTATGGGTACATCCAACAGCTAACAGTTAGACTTTGCGAAGAAATTAAAATTTTCACGAATATCAGCCAATTTATGCCAATCAGATGGATTTGAAGTCACTGTTGGCCTTAAGTGTTCGGAATATGAGTCAAAACGGTACTGCTTTTTTAGTTTTCAAAAATATATATCTCAAAAATTAAAAAAACATACATCGCTGAAAATTTGACAATAAACGTAAAATTTTATGAACTATCAAGAAAAAATTAAAACAGAAAAAGCCCCTTTGGTCCCAAGGCCTTCAAAACACGAAAAACAAAAATTTTTAATCTTGTTTTCGTGAAAAAAATATAGTGGAATTTTATTTTTTTTTTAATTCGAAATCTTTAGCTTACATTTCGTCCAAGAAAATTGAAAATCGGTCAAGCGGTTAAAACGTTATGATTTTTCCGGTCACCCTATTTTGGAAATGGTCACCCTAATCAAAAAAATCCAAAAACACGTGTATCCTTATTTCGGATAAGGAACAAAATAGCAAATTTTCACGGAATTCAGTGACCTACTAGATCGGTTTTTCATGGTATGGCTGAGAAAGGCTAAAAATGCCTTAAAGCGCCTTTAAAACGGCTTAAAATGATTTAAAACGGCTTAAAACGGATCAAAATTTCATGCAACGGCTTCAAATGGGTTTAAAAGCCTTTATACGACTTAAAACGGCCTTAAATTGCTTAAAACGGTAAATACTACTTAAAAAAGCTTAAAACGGCCTAAGTATAACGGCTTAACCATCAATGGAGTCAGTGGATTCTGACATACTAGCTATCATTTTAAAATAGGTGTTCAATAAACAAATTTTCGACTTCAGAACATCTTTACTAAAGGCATCGGTGGTGTATGTTAGCCGACTCAACATTTGGAACACTACATGCGTTTGTTCCATGTGAACTTTACAAGGGAATATATTTAGCACACGATAAAGATGACGCCACACCTCAGGTTGAGGTTGCAAATTTGAACGATCGGTCACTCGCAGATGGTGACCAATCAATCAAGTTTTCAGCTCAAAACGCTGGGGCCCTTCCTAAGCCGAGTGGTTAGAGTCCGCGGCTACAAAGCAAAGCCATTCTGAAGGTGTCTGTGTTCGATTCCCGGTCGGTCCAGGATCTTTTCGTAATCGAAATTTCCTTGACTTCCCTGGGCATAGAGTATAATCGTACCTGCCACACGATATACGAATGCGAAAATGGCAACTTAGGCAAAGAAAGCTCTCAGTTAAGAGCTGTGGAAGTGCTCATAAGAACACTAAGGGTCGATTTCTTCACCATGGCTTAAGCCGTAAACCACGCTTACCCATATAGTTAAACTAGGTTTAAGGCCTAAGCGAGGGTGAAGAAATCGACCCTAAGCTGAGTAGCCGGCTCTGTCCCAGTGGGGACGTTAATGCCAAGAAGAAGAAGAAGCTCGAAACGCTGTCTGTTTCTTTGTACTTTTAAAGATTTGAGATTGTGGATTTGATACATTTTTACCTTATTTACCCCCCAATTGAAGAGACTTCATGCTTATTTGTATTGAACAAGCAAATCCTCCCGTCATTTTTCTAGGTTGCCAATAGTAAACCCTCTCAAATATATTCCTAATCTACCCACAAGCCGATCTGCTTAACGTCATCGCCTGTCGATATAAACGATGAGGAAATGCAATCATCCATGTTTATTTCTTTACCTCATATTTTGATACGCTGAGGCACAAATCGATCGTTCGTTGCTAAGACCAATAATGCTGAGGAGAGCATGTAGGATGCTGCAGCCCTACTCCACGCTATCCAAACGAGATCCTCTCGAACAAACCGCTCGCTCACTCGAAGTGGAAACGGCAATCATGGGAAAACAGAAATCACTCTTAGAACTGTTCGGCAGAAGAGTGTTTGCCCCCATATAGCATAGAGATCCATTAACCTTTAGGAACGAAAACAATTAACACCCAGCAACGCGGAAAGATCAACATTTGGAGAGTTTTAACACTTCATATTTCCTGATTGGGTACGAACGCCTCGCTTCGATGGTTCCCTTTCCCTGACACGTAGTTCCTTTAGTTTTTACGATCGTTTTCGGAAGAAACCAGTTTCGGGCGTTAAAATTTCGCCCGATGAAAAATATGGTTTTCCGCTTTTGGTTAACCCTTTTTTTGGAGAAGAGAAGCTCTTCTCATCTATTGTGCGGGGAGAGATAACCGCACCGAGAAAGCCGCCAAACGAAGTTACTGACTCTGCAAGACACAGAAAGTTCATCATCAACCACAGCAAACATCAACAACGGCCTCGAAGGAAATATGGACATAAAATCACAAACATAAATGGCAATTATCTGTCATGCTTTGCCGGGTGATGCGGTTGTGCCATTCGATCCGGACAGTGCGAAGGAAGGTTTTCCTGGAGATAAGTTTGTACGGTAGATCACAGATTTGCGGACGATCATGCTTTGAAGTTCTGGTTTTGAATAACTTTATACGGTACAATCAGTCACGAGTTGATGAATTCGCATGTATCAGATAAGAAATCATTATCTGATCATCGCTACATCTTCTTTGAACATTCGAATGTAACTTCGCAGCCTTTGCGTTTAAGGAATCCCCGGTCAACAAACTAGGAATTCTAAATTGAACTGATTGCGACCAAATTTCATACTCTCTGTTCATTGGAAATTCAAAAGATTTGGATGATGCCGTTGACATTACAACATCCTACATTATGGTGTTTGAAGTGTTTGACGAAATATGTCCTCTGTGATCTGTGAAGACTACAAGAGGTACTCCATGGTGGAATTCTGATATGACTAGACCCAGGAAACTATACAAAAGGAGTTTGAACAGACGCCGTTCAACTGGATCAGAGTCGTTCAAATCGGCTCGCAAGGCTTACCACAAGGCTTTTCGTTCTGTCGAACGATCCGGCTAGACAATCTTTTCACACAAAAAAATCTAAAGCTTTCCAAGTGAAAGAAATTTTCTTACCCAATAGTCGCACACATACCGAAGCGTGATAAAATGAAAATGTATTTTTCTACCATATAATTTTCAAAAAATAAATGAAGTTTATGTTGCAGAGCATAGAGTAAAGTGGGGCAAAAGTTCGAGTGGCGTAAAAGTTTCTTTTTACGATTTCTAGCTCAATTCAAAACAAATCTTATAAATGTCATAGTGGTTCGAATGCTATTTAAGTAAGAGACTTTCACTCTAAATATCATAAAAATCGATTGAGATTTGGAAAAGTTATGGCTATTTGTTGTTTTTCGACGTGAATATTGTAATTTTTGGTCAAACTTTCGTTGCATGGAACCAATTTAAGATAACATCTTTTTCAATATTTTATGTAAGGGCGTTTCTAGGCCTATCATAGGGTTGCTTTGAGGTGTATTAGTTTTTGCATAAATGCTTGAAAAAAAATTTTGGCCCATAGTGGGGCAAAAGTTCGAATCAGCGGGGCAAAAGTTCGACCCATGTATAAAATCACGGAAAAATTTGCAAATTGCCTAAAATCCACATATTATCTTCAAATTTAGTTGAATTTGTCTGATCGTGTGCAAATTATCACCAAAGTCTTACATTTCCACTTAGTTTTGCAAAAAACTGCTTTTTTTGAGTATATTACAATTAACTCGGTTTTGGGCAATTTTTTGATGAAAATTTAGTGCGTATTTTTCGTTAAACTTAAAGGCCCAAACGCAATGATAGCGGAACGGCAACGGAATGCGGAACCGGTTCGCCAGCATGTATCACAACATCTCGACTGAGCTGACAACGAATGAAATTGGATCAACACTGAGTCGACAAGCTGATTATAGTTCATGCTGGCGAACCGGTTCCGCATTCCGTTGCCGTTCCGCTATCATTGCGTTTGGGCCTTAAGTTTACGGCTGGTGTAAGGTATGCCTGTCATAAAAGGATCGATATTTTGTGTTTTATCCAGCAAACTTTTGCCCCACACTATATTCGAACTCTTGCCCCACCGGTGGGGCAAAAGTTCGAATAAGACAATCAATTTTGAAACTGTTATAACTAAAAATGAGTAAATATTTTGACACAAGTTTGTTCAGCAAAAGTATAGCCAATATGTTGAAGGTTCACTGTATGGTATTTGTTTTGTTTTAACTGCTATTGTTTTCCTGGAAACTTTGGTTATACCACTAAGGTCGAACTTTTGCCCCACCTTACTCTATGAAATGAAAAGCACGTAAGAGTTAGGTCAAATAGGCATTATTGTGACGTGATAAAATCAAACAGAAAACCATGCTAAGATCGAGAGTGATAAAATGAAACGATATTAAAACGAATAGTGATAAAATCGAGTAACTACTGTAGTGGCTCTTGCTCTTTGAAAATTATTTGCTAGATGCTTCCATAGTGGTTATCACGCCCAATGGTATGAGTGCCCTAGTGTAGATGTAGTTGTGAACCTTAGAGGAAAACAATATGCACTCAGTCTAGAAAAAACATCCAGAAACCGGGTGTAAATATTTCAAATTGGGTAATATTTCCATATGCATTTTGATGAGTCTGGAAAGTGTGTGCAAGTTTCTTTGAGGAAAACAAAAACAAACTGAGTATGACGAGCGTATGCTAGTCTACGTGGGTTCTAATGTCACTAAGCTCTATAGATTGTTCCATAGAAACTGCATATTGCGATCCATAAGACTGTTGTGCAGAACGTCAGAAACTAACTGATGAGTTTGTAACCTGTGGTTACAATTATCTCATTTTGTGTAATTTTTATGTGGAGTGTATTCACACCCATTTTATATTCCGTGTGTAATCCACCCACATTTGATCGTTTTCGACGTGGTGTGTTTTGTCACCGTACGTTGTGTTGTTTTGGTGATGAACATTAGTATTGGTTGGCAACATCAACCACCACTGTGCTGTGTAAATATTTTAATATGTTAATTTTTCGTAATTATTTTATTTGAATCGTGTTGCGAGTGAGTTTAGTATTTAGTGAATGAATTATCGTATAAATTGTATCGGTGAGTGGAATGAAATAAGGCCTCTATCTCCTCCCGTTGCTGAGAAAGCGACAACCAACTAAAATCAGCATAAAATGTCGAGCACGGTGGCAGGAGATGATGGTTTGGTATCAGTAGAGCTCAGTCAATAGAGTTTCTCGTCCCCGTAGTTGATCGTCAAGGAGAACAAAGACAGGCGTGTTAAAAAGGGGCTTCCCTTCCGTGGCAGAAATCTGCGGATTCAGACCTTCGAAGGCGAGTAGCTAGTCTGGTGATTCGACACCAATGTCGCTAGGGGGTCCACCAAAGGAGTCAGTCTCCTCCCTCTAGCTAATAGCCAAGGACCGTCGCTTCGGCGGCGTTTTATGCCCAAGAAGTAGACAAAGAAGCCGACGACAACCACCACCGCTGCTGAAAGGGCCCCAACGAGTCGACCAGTGCGGTAGTAAGGGAGGAGACGGCAGAAATGTCAGCTTAGTTAAAAGAGTTTTAGTTCATAGTTAGTACTCGGATTCAGTTTGGCTTTCTATTCCGCAGAATCATAAGGTGTTCTGTAGCTTAGTTGTTTAAAGCGCCGGTCTAGCGTACACGGAGTCGTGAGTTCGAGTCTCACTAGAACGCGTTTTTTCACAAATTCATGTCTCAATTTGTCAAACAAACACACTGTGTCTTCTGATTACAAGTTCCCAAAACTAAAGTTTTTTAAGCTGCAAAATTATTTATTTTTCATATTTAATTTCATCCGAAATTCAAAGGTTACCAAGGTAGAATATTGTGTGAATTACCAAAACACAACGTGTGAGTACGGAAGAGAGTTTTAAATACATGTTCTTTCCCAAACAGGGACCAAGTAGTTGAGCTTAGAATGTACTTAGGCGAAAAAAAAAAGATCGAAGGGCCCTTTTTTGTCACAAAAGTACAAATACGACGCATAATACCACATGTTCTCTATAAGTAATATGCTATTTCCATGACAAAGTTTTATCTAACGATAAACCTAAACATTTGAAGTATTCGCTCGTTCTATGATAGATGTACCTATCGTTACATCGCTGTTGAAATTTATTTTTTCCTGAAAGTGAAAAATGTTACCTTAGATTTTGTCAAAACTTTTTGATAAACTTAGCGAGACTAGATTATTACTGAAGTACACCAATGTAAATCTTCTTCCACCTAACGCATTAATGTTTCACTTGAAGATCCAGGATAATATAGCAGTATAGTCAGCATATAATTAGGACACCACATGTAACTGCAAGTTTCCTAAATCTTTAATGTATATAAGAAGTAAGATCGGTCCTATATTACTGCCCTATGTTGATGGGTTTAAGTGAACTTTGAACGTCATTTTGAAAAACAAATTGCTTGCAGTTTTCTAGATAACTGTGAATTACATTGTTTGCTACACAACGAATATCGTTCATTTCGAGCTTTTTTAAAAGAATCCTGTGATTACGCGTATCAAACGCCTTCTTGAGGTCCAAAAGAAAGCACCAAAAATTTTCTTGTTGTCAAGTTCATTTATTATAAAATCAACTAATTCTATGATATCTGTAAACGTATTGTAACTTTGTCTGAGCCCATATCGTAGATTATGGAAAACGTCATGCCTATGATAAAAATTTGGACCCCCTAACAGGCTTGATAGAAACTCCTCTGCGAGGCAAAGAGGAGGCGATTTTGCCGTTTTTCTGAGGAGAAAAAAATAAACTCAAAATTTTCAACACAGATCCTCAAGCGATTCGAGTGAGAGTGCAGAAAAATGCGAGGATTTTTTCAGACACTCTCTCTCACTCGTTGCGATGCTCACCATCACTCACACTTCAAAGGAACTCTCGAGTCTGCCGCCCGAACAGACAGTCCTCGGGGAGTTGTGAGAGCACCCTTTTTTGATGGAATTTAACTCGGTTTATTTTTGTGCTGCATCTTCCTCGCTCATTTTTCGTTGCCTCGCTGCTTAGCATTTTTTGGCTCCCTCGCAAAGAGGCACTGGCAGCACGCTGCTCTAGAGCATGTCACCGAACTCTGATGATGTTGAGGAGAATTATCAAGCCCCCTAAGGAAGTGATTTTAGTTTTTTGTCTCAATTAATTAATTGCACAGCGTAACCAAGTCAAAGAACATGCCAAAATGTAGAGAAAAACTTTCTTTACAAGATAGAAATGCCCAAACGGTCATGTAGGATCCAGAAAACGTCGAAAATAATTGAATTGTGATGTACTGCTTTTCATTATTTTGGACACACCAATACATTTTGGACCCTCAAAGTATATATTTTGGACCCCGGTGTTTTTTATCGTTTGGCGACAAAGTCCACGAAACTGGTTGTATAATATGCTTGCCCATAGTCTAATCAATCGAATAACAATGGAAAACGAAAAAAATTCTACGCTTTTAGTTCGGAAATTCGAAAAAAGTTTTTGTTTACATTTGAGAAATTTCTGACGGCTTCATTTTCTGTGTGTAACGTGTTGTAACGGTTGCATAGATGAACCGATTGAATTAAATTAATTTCAGATTAAATAAACTCATTCTCTATGCACAAACGGTTGATGCAAGTGCGGAATAATCCTATCTTTCCAAATGTCATGCGAAGTGAGTTGGTCTTTCGATTTAAACTGGGAAACTTGCAGGGAAATAGCCCATGGGGTCCAAAATATATAGAGGTCCAAACTATATTGGTTACCCTACTTTGTTTTCGACGCATTCACCACCAGTGAGAACAAATGGGCAGGTGGGTGAACAAATCTGCCACCGTTTCAAATTTTCTCCCAATAATATCCATGTCGCCCGCGAAGTAGACAAATTGTCTGGATTTCGAGGAAATCGTACTTCGACTGTTAAGTATGACTCTTCGCATGACACCTTCAAGCGCAATATTGAACGGTAGACACGAAAGTCCATAATCCTTTCGAACTAACTATACAGTTCGCCCGAGATCTTCACGCAGTTTCACACACCGTTGATAGTTGCTCCAATCAATCTTGTGAGCCTCAGTAGGGTGCTGTTGTCGTCCATGATCAGTCAATAATTGGTTTTATTCTACGAGTAGCGTGAGGTGGGAATTGTCGGTGTCGTATAGCAAGGTGACAATAGTCGACTCGAGTGAAGTAACTCTCCATTTGATTTGAACGGCGAGCCACTTCATTCGAGTCGACGACACCGACAATTGTCACCTCACGCCAGTCGTAGAATAAACCCAAATGTTGTATTTCGACCTAGAATCGATTAACACTTGATACGTAGAGACCTGGTATCCGCGGCATTTCTAGATGATACGCCGTGAGTGATCAAAAATCACTACAATCATCGAGGTCCATTTGTCTCTGAACTCTCAAAAAACATATCTGAAGAAACCGAGCCCTCCAAGATGCACTTTTCATGCCCATTCCTTATCCATTGCAGCGGAAACGCAAACCCACAGATTGAGAGAGCGTACCAGCCCCCAACATTCAGAAACCCAACCATTATGAAATGAATGAAAAGCCACTCGAAGCCGTCGCGGTCTTTATTTCATCAAGTTTACGATCCTATACCCTTGCCGTATCAATCCCTCGAACCCGATAAGTCCGCCTCCGTCCGCGAGTGCTACAGGGCGGCAAGTTTGTAGCGCAGTCATTCATTCATATTCGTCCACTTCGTACGACAACGACGACGACGACACTGCTAATAAGGGAGACAAGATTTCTACCCCAAGAAGGAAACTGGTCTGATTAAATGGCTCGCTATGTTTGCGTTGGAGTTCCGGAGCGAACCGTGAGCAACTGTGGATATCCGAAGAAAATACCAACCGGTACAAGGTGTGCTGTGAGGGCTTTGGCGTTTCTCACGCCCACATCTCAACGGACGGTACGAAGTTATTGTTGAATCCGTTTCAAGGGGTTTCGAAGGGCAATTTCAAAAATCGTGAACGAATCAGGTTTTTTGAAACACGATTTCAATTTACGATAATAAAAATAAATCAAAAATCTTAAAGCCCCAGGTGATGATGAAAGAAAAATAAATTGACCGAATGTTTTGAATTGGCATATTTCCAGTTAAATATAAAAAAGCCAAGATTTCGAACAATTTAAAAACTGGACAAAAATCCGTACGATGCTGTCGTCCAAGGTCGTGTTGGACAAACTGATGATTCACATCAACGAAAGTTCATATTTTTTGCTAATGAACAGTTTGGATGGGACATTCGGCCACACATCAAGTTTTGAGTGTAGCGAATTTGATTCGTTCCAACAAATCTTAAGGATTTTCAACTAATCTTGCATAGCAAACATTTGACAGTCGTTTAAGAATGTAATCCTCAATGTCATCATTTAACGTACCAATGTAATCATCATACACCCTTTCAATTAAGTCAATCAAATATCAATAAATCCTAATGTAATTTCCACCGCTTGACTCGACGCCATTCTAAGAAATACGGGATAAGCCCGTATTCGACACACTTCGCACAAGGGCACAGAGCTCTGTCGATCCCCGTTGATGTGCACATATTGAGCAATTCAATCAACTACCGATTCCCCTTCGGCAGATCGTTATCTTATCACTCGGACAGAAACCCGCTCGAAGTCACTTCAATCGCACAAGAGAAAACAAGCAACAGTACACGGTTGTTCACAAGGTTTGATTGAAGATTGAATCGAACGACTGAGTTGAATCGTCGAGGCGGCACTTTACAGCATTTTACAACAAAACAACCGAACCCTTTTACAGCACATGTTATTCAGATTTACAGTTCACGCGGGGGTAACATCTCAACGGCAAGAGAGCACGTGCTGTAAAACCTACCTTTGTAAAGTTTCGATGCTCTCGCCACTGATCACAAAATGTTTACACTTCATTTGGTTGTTTTGGTTTCAACGAGACATCATCGCACAAAATAAACGCTTTTACAAACGCCGCCGAACGCTGCTTGCAGTTCGATTCGCTCTCACTCAACAAGATTCTACTCTCGCCATCCACTGCATGCGGCTCATTCTCTGCGAGTGAGTGAGATTCGCGCGCACTCGAGAGCCCGGGTAACGCCCAGCGGGAGACCCCTTTCGGAATATTGGCGAAACTCTTCCTGTGGAGTGCAGGCGTTACATCGCTGGTATCCATTTCGGACATGAACCCGCCTAATTTAGTATGCACTAAAGTAATGAGGCTTGATTACAATGCACGCACAGTGCACGAACGTCAACTAAAGTAACTAACGGAATCATCGACGAAGACAGTGATGAAATTTGTGGACAAATTTGCGCATAAGTTTTAATTCCTATAAAATTTAAGCAGTCTATAAATATCCACCAAAAGAGCGTTTACACTACGAATTTATTATATATTTCTTCAAATTACCTATCCGATATTATGCTATTGTTTTCCAGCAGTCTTCCAAATTTTCCTTCAACAAATGGGTTCTAATTTTTTTTGTTAAAATCTTGTTTTAATTAAATAGCACGACAAAGCGTGTCCTACAGTTTTGGCAAATTTTCCCGCTCAAATAACAACTCTATCATATTTAAGCTTTAATTAAAAAAAAACTAGTCCAAATTTGAGCCTTGATACTTTTGATCATGTTACACGTTCACTTCGCCGACAAATTTCCACTGTGGTTATACTTTTTAAAAAGTGCTAACAATGGGGTTGTTCCTATATGACATTTCGGTAGGGATAACTACGGTGAACAAAATACACCAACAAAATCTCAAAAAACCAGGAAAAATGTCTTTTTTTTACTTAAACCAACAAAAAACAGTTAACAATTGAGAAAATATGTGTTTCTGGTCAAAACTCAAGCGTTCGGTACTTACACTGTATCAGGGCTTTAGGACCCTATTCCTCGAGTTATTACTCCTGTTTGATTAGCTATTTTTGCAGGACTTTCACAAGAGTTTCTGCCAAAATTTTCTATCAATTTATTTCAGCAGTCCAGTCAGATTTTTTTTCAAGAATTTCTTCAGAAGAGAACGAGATTAAAATTACATTCACGAATTTTACACAAAAATGATCGTTATGCACAACCTCTGCACCCTTTTTGCATGAAACGTTAAACTATGAAGGACATCCATCCTCCTGTTTCATTCATATTCTCCAGAATTTGTTTTGAATTATTCCTCCGGTTATGTATTCTGTCAAACATAAAGCTTAAACCACAGACAAACAGACGTAACACTTAGAACAAAATTCGTTAGAATCCGTCGCCCAGTTTACACCATCATCATCTGGTGAGCACGTTGCATGAAATACTGTTTCGTGCAACAAGACCTGCAGATGGCGGTAGTGTGAAACGTCAAACACGAAGAAAAGCGAAGGGCACGCCTCTGGTTGTGAGATTTGTAACATAGAGATTTTGAAATTATCGTTAAATGAGTGGTCGATAGAAATTTCGTCAGTGTAACGTCTGTTTGTCTGTGCTTAAACACTCAAAACTATTTCTATGATTGTTTTAGGGATACTATCAATGATTACTTCAGAACAAAATTTTAAACGATAGGCCTATTCACAAGACGTTTCAAATCAGCTGTTCGGGAAGCTCTGTGACAGTTCTCCTATGGAGATGACTGTCCCGTGTTAGCACCGGTCCTTCACCGATATAAATAAATGCATAGACGAACCTGGCACATGAAAAGGCCTATTTCGAAGTTTTTTTTCTAAATTTTATTTATTTTGGTTTCTTGGGATATTTATTTAGAAATTACTCCTAGCATTAACCATTATCTTCTAAGACTCTACCATGTCTGTCAAGAATTGTTCCATCGATCTCTATCCAGCTTTTATGCTGGCTCTAAAACGACAAGGGGTGATTTGATTTTGACATTTCTTGCCCAAGTAGCACTTGTAACTTGTCCAGTGAATAAGAAAAATAGAGAGAATTACATAGGAATTACACTTATGATACAGAGAAACATATATAATTTCACTTCGTTACAATAGTGTTGTCATTCTGTTACGAGAAACCTTAGAAAAAATGTGAATCATAAAGCAGTTTCAAAGCGGTCCTTCAGTAACATTGTAGAAATTCAATGAAGTTCTATGTTACTGCAGTTGTTGACACTGTTACAAGAAAATCAATAATTGCAAAATAGTTATACCGCAACTGAACCTTTAGATGATTTTAAAAATTGTATGTCGCTTTAGATGTAGGAAACATATTAAAACCAATAAACAATAATATCATAAAATGAATGGTATAGAACGTTAAAATCTCTCTTTTATAAAGATATATGTTTACTTTCGGCATGCCATTGAATTTCTGTGTCGAAATGGTTTCAATACCGATGACAAGGATCACTCATTACACTCGGTTTTCAGACGATTACACGCACGACACTTGCGGACAACACAAAGCACACTTTTTTCAATTATTTCCATAGATTTTAAAGCGTTCATCTATTAAAATTCACAACCAATTTAATTTTCTTCATTTGTTAATTTGAAGATTACTTTTTACCATAAATTTAGAACAAGAGTAAACAAACAACACCTAGTAAACAGTCAACAGAGAAAGTTACAGCTGCGTTGCAGCATATATCTCCGAAGACTGTCGAGGTTGCCTGCTAACTTTTTTGACATAACTGCAACAATAATGTAACAATTATGTTATTGTATTGCACAATGGGCTAAACTATCCTTCTTATTGGACAGAATATTATCTTTTAATGATGAACCAGAACTACGAAACAAATGCTATAGTTGGACTTATCATTGTACTTATGCCTTTAATTGTTATACTTGTTTTTTTTTTTTTATTACAAAGTACCCGTTGGAAGTTTATATGATCAAATTGTGCAAACAATTTTCAAGAAAAATAAAAGGATAAAATATAATTCTCTTTAAGGTCTCTAATCACGAGAGTATTAATATGTTTTGAACATTCCGACAATAAAAATACTCATACAAAACAATATTGAATATTTATTATGATAAGGTTTTTTTATTATTATTCCCACTGTGCATCAGTTCTTTCAGAATGCACAAAAAGTTACTTTGTCGTTACAGCGCATCTTACTCGTTTATATGTAACCTGAAGCAGTATGAAGTTGGTGACAAAGAAACTTTATGAATGGTTGCAAATAAATTTAATATAAGTCAAAACATGACCTTCAATCACGAGTGACTAATATGAAACTAGACAGTAATTTGATTTATGTTTATACACTACTGGTCATAAATTTCTGTATATCAACAATTATTTGTAGATTTCATATGATTAATCTGCATTATTCTTAAATATCAAGCTTCTAACGTAAAACATTTTCGAAAACTTAAAAGAAAATGATTTTTTGATACTTTCTACTATAACTTATTTTAATTATAAGCAATGTAATCAGGATTGATGAATGCGTACCTATGCTTAAATCTTTTAGAAGGTAGTGCATGTGAGATGGTGGATGGTGAATCGAAAATAGATCAGTACCGTGAACATATTGCATGCACCAACAATTGATATTTCAAAAATTTCAGGAGAAAATGCTTATATTTTCGAGGCGCATGTATTTTTCCAAAGTATCATATAAAATATCACGGTAAATATTGAATCGCATTAAAAGTTGCGGTAATTTAAGTATGAAAGTAAATATGAAGAGGCTTAAAATAATTAAATGGCTTAAAATTCTCTTTTTGATTTTGTTTTTCTTTGTAAATATTTTGTTTGGCTAAAATTAAATTTAACGACATGTACTTTAGTAACATTTTGTCCAGGATTCTGCAATTAACTTGCGGTGTTTGTTTGTTGCATAGTTGTAGCAATTTAAACGACTGTAATTCATATGTGACTAGTAATAATTTGCTTCACTTGTTACATATTGGCTCCACCTCCTGCGCTTTTTTCGTTACATAGCTGTTAAATATTTCGTTGCATTGGCTTTGCCATTTTCTTTGAGTTTGTTACACACAAATTGCTGTGATTTATTAATGACATGGTGTGCTACTTGGGTGCGTACACATATTATAGTGAAGTCTTAATAGGTTACTACTTCACTTTTATAGTGAAGTCTTAGATTTTCACTTGATTTTTTGTGCAGCTAAAACATCTTCGTATTCAATTTATTATAGTTACATCAACCATTTTTCTAAAATCTTATATTGTTATGATTTTAGGCAATCATTTATTAGGATTCATCTCAATAAACGCGCAAGATCACATCGTCACTATCACGTCAAATAGGATCATATCCAAGGTCCTATCACTATTCTTTAGCCATTCGTTTCCGATAATCGGTGTTGCAGAAATGATTTTAGGATTCTGAAAAATTTACAAAACAAATAATTACATTTTTTGAACAAATGCAATTTGCGTTGAGCTAACAATGGAATTATATACCGCACGTTTTCCGCTTTTTTCTATCATCAGGTACCGAAATAATACGTTTAGATAAATACAAATAAGTATTTGCAAGAGACCGCAACTAACTTTGAATAAAAACTAGCTGCCTTTGCTAACGAACTATCCTAGCAAAGAAACATAATTCTCCCTTGCATTACCAATTTCTAAGGTCAATGGAAAGCGGCCGTTTATTACGCTCTAAAGACTTTTCCTTTGGCAAATGACCCAACCCCACATCACTATATTCTGCACACTTTCGAAAGGCTCGCTGAAGAAAGCTATCGTAATAACGTAACCAAGGACAAATAGCATTGTTTTATTTTCAAATCACCAGCATACGTCTAGGTTCAGACTTCGTATTGTGCAATTTGGAATTCCTTTCCAGTTTGTAAATTTAGCCACAATTAATTCAGTTTCATCCACCTAAAATAAATAAGCATTATTGCAATCAGCATATGATATAAAACATTTGACATATTTTGGTCTCCTAGATACACCAATTAAAAAATATTTGTTTACGCAAAATGAAAATTTGTTCCACTTAAAATATTGCTATGATCCAACTACAAAATATTATAAGTAGGCAAGAAATGTCATAGAGAGGTGATTTGAAATGTATTGCATGATTGCATGCTAGCGTAAAAAAGCTAGATAGGAAACTTCTTTATAGATTCTAAAGGTGAATCGAAGCCAAACCTCAAACTTTCAAATCCAGAGAACCAGACAGCGTGCTGAGCTGAAAATTTAATCGATTGGTTACCACCAGCGAGTGATCAATCGATCAAGTTTTCAACGTGAATGCATCGAAGCCAAACCTTCGATTTGGTGCTCCAGATGTTTGCTCTTGAAAATTTAAGATGTGGCTTCGATTTATTTTCACCTAAATGAAGTACATGAGATGTCTTTAAAATGTTGTTTGTTTTTTAATGTAATGGGGCACCTCCTCTGGAGATTTTTTTTAAAAGCTTCAGGAGTATTTTTAAGAAAAAACTGTAAAATATTTTAATATTTTTTTTTAAAATAAGTAACAGAAAATACTTTCAAGGATTCTCTCAGAATCAACACCAACAGCTCCTCCATGGATAAATAATTACTCTTAGATTGTCAAGATTAATACAGAGGTTAATGTGAAAACTTATCTGCCGATTTCTTTAAAAACTCCTTACTCCTTAGTTGTTTTCTCATGAGCTCTTAATACTTCTTTGAGCTTAGTTTAAAAGATTTCTTCATAATTTTATTAAAAGTTTTCTACACAAATTTCACCAAGAATTCTTTTAAAATGTATCCTGGATTTTTATAGGAAAATCCGTTGCAAAATTTATGGAATTCAAGAAATAATTTCTTAAGGAATTTACATTTTAACTTCTTTCTAATTTACCATTGGAAGAATTCTTGTTTCTATGTTTGGAGTTATTCTGAGTAAAAATATTGAAGGGAAGTCACAGGAATAATCTCGATAGAAATTTATGCGAGAGGTCTTTGATAAATTTTGTTATAATATCTGGAGGAATCCAAAACATTCTGGTTAAATTCTTGGCTCCTGATTTATTTTTTTAAATTTTGTAAATCTCGAATGAATTTCTTTAAAATGACCACAAAAAGAATTTCTGAATAAAATACTTAAAATATCTGATGATATCCCAGAAAACTCCTGGAGGAGTTCTTGCAGGAATCGTTATAAGATTTTTCTCTGTAATACCCTAAGTAATTCCTAGAGTAATCCGAGAAGGAATGCTTGAAAAGATAAACAGGGAAAATTCTTGAACATATTGCATTATTCGAAGCATTTTGTTAATCAGCACTCCTAGAAACATTGCTAAGATCTTTAAACTGCACAAGGTAAGCTACGGTAAAAATCCTTGGGGTGAATTTTAGATAAATCCCTGTCCAAAGTAATTCTTGCAGAAGTTTCCGATGGAATTCGTGGTTTGGTATCAATTCTGTATTAGTTCTAGAAAGGGAATGGAATTGCCGGAAGATTTTCTAGAAGAGTTCTTGGAAAAGTGCTCTGAAAAAAACTTTTAAATTATTCATGGCTGCATTATTTCGAAGTTTAAAAGAGAAAATTGAAAAAAAAGGATTTAAAAAGGAAACCAAGGACTTTTCTGGTGTCATCAAAGGCAAAATCCCGAGTGATTTATCAGGAGCAACTAGAATGGAATGTAATCGATGAGTTTTACAACGAAGAAGAAATTGTTGGAATGATTCTTAATTAAATATAATCCCTAAAGCGTAATTCTGGCCAAACATTACAAAAGGGCACATCGACATTGGTAAATATTGGCATTGCAAGACGCTGTTGAGCCCAATTCAACTTGATCACGCTCATAAATACCACTACCTGGAAGAGCTAACACCAATCTTTCTTGTGTTGTTAGTTTGCGTGGACGGGCTAAAAAGGGCTCAACATCAACGTTTCTGAAAAAAGGCTCTAGATCTCTTGGGCACTTTTAAAATTTTTGTCCAGAATTATGGTTGTAATTTTCGTTCAAGAGAGAAAGCATGAACAATTTTCCCAAAAATACCGATTGTTGCATCATGAACTTATGCTTACACAGAGAACAACCAAGCTAGTTTTAAACAACCAATTTTATTTGTTGATTTTCAAACTAGAAATTTGGTTGTACTTAACAAAAGTTTGCTACTACATAGCAGTGATGCATTTTAAACTGAATGCGAGCCTAAAGTGAACTGTGCGCGTTCTAATTTTGCACGAGAACCTAGTAAGCATTGAACTCTCGTGCAAGATTTTGTGTGTTATAATTTTTGTTAATTTTAACTACTGCTTTTGGTTCACTTGTTTGTATTATTGGGTGAGTATACCTTATCTATTCAAGTATACTGTCATTGATCATAATTATAACATAATTTGTTGATTGAGAGCAATTGCTCATACATGTTTGAAAATACAAAATTTTGTTAAAATTCATTTATGGAAAATAACTAAATGAGTTGTCTTTTTGTTTGATTTGAAACATAATGATATACATTTTTGTTTAAAATTAAACATTTTGTTTATATTTCGTTAAGTGTACAAAAAATTGGGTTATATAAAACAAAACGGCACTAACTTAGTAACAAAATCTTCTACAACTTTGTTGTAATGCACTGGTCGGGATGCTAGAATTACTGATACCATTACTTGTATTAAAAAAAATTATCAGATTCCATAGATGAGTTCAAGAATTAATTAATAATAAATTAATGAAAGCTGATCATTTTTAAAAATTGAAACAAAATATTGACCGTTGCAGCCAACCAGTTGATTTTTTTCTACTCCTATGGGTAGTTACTCCGTTTATCAAATAGCGTTGAAACCATACTTAATCCGTAGCATGACTATGTTCAAGCGTGTGCCTTGAGCTTTGCTCCCCTCCACAGCAATGCCAAGGTGGATAAAATTCAAAAACTTGCACCGTCAATTTCAACACTTTTTTTTATTTTTCTACGATATTCGAATTTTTTTTTCCAGAACTTTACGAAAATTAGCCAAAAAATGTTTTTACAGTACTTCAAAGAACGTGACAAACATGCTTGTATTTTAAGCTCTCTTGTAAAATGTACGAAGAAAACAGAATGAACTTCAACAGATCTGTTAGTCAAATTTTCGGATAAACTAGGCTCAATTTTAAGGACCTTTCAGGGAATCAAAGAATCACTTTGCGCAAACATGTTTGCCATATGCTTTTAGTCGGTTGATTGAAAGGTTTAGATGCTACACATGCTGTTGAGTATCGAAAATGTTTAACACTCTAATACCCAACCCTGCCTTATAGACAGGGTATGCTTTGTGATTTTTTGTATTTTTTCGTAGCTCTAAAATAAAAATAATTTTATAACTGATAAATGCCTAAGTCTCATTTCATGTGCAATACACAAATGTTTACATTTTATATATGAAACTATTAAAAAGAAAGAGCCTTGAGTTTACCTCAATAATGTTTTTTTTGTTAGATGAAAAATAAAATATGTCTTCTTAAAAAATTCATATTCCCAAAAGTACCACAAAAACTCAATTTTTTAGGGATAGGGATGTTCAAGAATAAAATTGAAGAATTAACAACCAAATGTGTCTCACTACGCTTGGTAAAGATAGACAAATTATGGGTGAAATTATGAAAAAAATCCACGTGCTCGGCTGGGATTTGAACCCAGGACTCTTGTATGCTAGACGAGCGCTTTACCAACTTAGCTACCGAGCCACTTGATGACCCAATAACTGAGTTGGTAACAAGTTTATTAGAATTCAAATCCAATGTATAGAAATATACCAATGCCCAGAACGATTAGTAAGAAATGATACGCAGTTCGAAAATAAACTTTAGGGTATGAAAGGATTAAATGAATAAAATGAGAAGTCTTATTGAAGTTTTGAGTAAAGGAATATTCGTATTCAAATAACTTGAAAAGAGGGTCATACAAATAAGTTGAACGTTTTCATATGAATCGTTTTTGTCTAGGTTCAGGCACCATATAACTAGATAGTGCAAATATTTCATACTGTTTTTTTTTTATAAAATTGCATATATACCAAAGTTACCCGAAGGAGAGATAAACATATAGCACATACAAACAGACGTAACACTTAGAACAAATCTCGATCAAAATCATAGTCACGAGGACATGTACGCCCAATGCTAAAATCAGCGTGTTTGGCCGACGGGCCAACAGATGGCGGTAGTGTGTAAACGTCAAACACGAACAAAAACGGAGCAAGCGCTGCGGGTGGCGGATTGGCCACCTAACATATTTTTGAATCGACCGTTAAAAAGGTGGTCGATGGACAATGATGAGAGTGTGACGTCTGTTTGTCTGTGCATATAGGATCTTTATTTGAACATGAAAAATTCATTTCAAGACTTTTGCCATTATTTTTATTGGGAGTTAAAGTTCACGGATGCACTCTGTAGTGAACAGTCATTTTATATGGTCAATTTCACGCCCTTTTCCGAACACACTCGTCTATATTTGTGATAGACCGTGCAGTTTATTACTTCATGTTTTCTTTCTTTTCATTCAATTTAAACTTTAATAACAAAATGCTTGCTTGCAGTTCACAGTTCAAGCAAACATTCGTGCAACTTCCACAAAATACTCGTGCAATGCACGCATAATGTCATCAAAGTTTACCAAAAAAAAAAAAAAAAACAGCAATCACTCACCTGTTGCAGCTGTACGCACCGCTGGTGGCATGTGAACTCACACACGGCACACCGCAAGGCCACATCCAAACTGAGCACCAGATGGCAGTGCTGGCAGATCCGATCGCAACACCCGCTGGCCAGTATGTGAAAGCTGTGCGTGAATCGGATCTGCGTTACGTCCGGCCCATCCGTCTGCTGCAACACCTTGGCCTGGACCAGTTGGCGCAGTTCCGGACTAGACGGTCCGCGGATCTTCTCGGCCTGGGAGCCGACATTCTTTGGCGTGAGGGTAATGATTCGAGCATCGTGAAAGTTGCGCACCTTGTTGGGGTCGCTGTTGAGACTTCGCAGCACCTGAGCTTGCTCGTCGTCGATGTAGGGGATGCTCTCGGTGCTGCTTTTGACTACATCCGGCGGGGCGGCAGCCGGGGGTTGCAGGTGAAGGTTACTGTTTTCGTCGGCGTTTTCGACGATCTGCAGGATGACCTCCGGAGGTGGATGCGGGGCCGGGGGAAGAACGTCGTAGTTCCCGTTGCCATTTTGATCCACTTGATCTTCACCTCGTTTCGAGCCTGCCTCGTCATCTAATTTAATCAACTCTTCGGGCTGAGCGCTTTTTGTTGGTATTGTTGGTCTGACTGCGAGAGAAGCGGTCTGAGGCGGTTGCGGTTCATCGAACGCAAATTTAACATTGTTCAAGTGCCGCGTCAACTTGTCATTCTCGGTGTTTCGCGTGTAGGTGGTACTCTTCAGGTTGGAAGACTTGAGTTTGGACTTTTGGATTAGCTGCTGCTGTAGTTTGTCCCGTTTGGGGCCATTGCCGTTCGGGTACTCTTCGCTGCTCTCGTCGCCGTTGGCCTCGGTCGACGAACGATCGTTGAGCTCGTTTAGGTTGGGATCGAGTAGGCGTTGCTCGAGCTTTTCGGGTGCTACTCCCAGTAGGGGGCGTCGCACTGCCGGTAGCAGCTGATGCTTGCTGGATTCGTCGGGCTGAAACGATTGGAGGGAAAAGCAGGAAGTCAAATTGCTGCTACTGTTTGTGGTAGATCAATCAGACAATGTGTAAATTCTACACTGAAACCTCTATTCACGTGGATTTCATTTAAGTATTAGCAAAAATGTGAAATAATGAACCAACAGTTCTTCTTTTCTTAATTCTTGTTCAGAAACACATTAGTTTTCTGAAAATTATCGAGAGTTGAAGTCCTCTATGAAGTGAATTGACATGGAAATGGAAATATTAGGGTGTTTTATGTATTTTGGACAGAGCGTTACGGGTATATAATTTGGCCACCTCCATTTGATTTTGCCGTAAACGGCCAAATTATATACGCGTAACGGTCTGTCCAAAATACTTTGATCACCCTAGCTGGCGAAGTAGCGCTAGAGAACAATGATTCATTAAAGCTTTAATTAGGTATTCTAAGAAAGTTTGATTTTGTTTTTTAAATTGGGATCAATTTTTAAATTCCTAATGAAATAAATGCCTTCGATAAATTTGCCCAAGGTTTGTTTAAAATGAACTCCAATGATTTCTTCAGCAGTGCATTTTGTGATTTTCACGGACTTCCTAAAGAATTCGTTAATTCAACGTAGAATTTTTCTAAGGGTAGCCATAGAAGTTATCTCAGAGATTCCATCAGACATATCTTGAAAAATTCTTTCAGAAGTGTAGGATTCGTAGTTTGTCGATGGAAATAAATATAGTCGATTTGTATAAATAGCATTATTTAAGCGTGCTCTAAGAAGGTTAATATAAACACGGTAATACCTATGATTATACGAGCGTACATGAGTGACAGTTTGAAATCATGCAGGTTGTAGGCTGTGAACCGTTTCACCAGTTCGTTTGACTACTAGTTAAAATTTGACATTTCGATCGTTATTTTCCCCTCAAATGGTTAAATTGAACTTCGCGGTCGACCCATTTGAGCATTGACAGTCGAGTTATTTTAGAACAAAGTTGACAGATGATTAGTTATTCTCAAATTCACGGAAGTAGAAAATAACTTTCACACTGTCAAGTTGCACGGTTAGGAGCATGGTTACTCCAGAGCAGCGTTATTTCTAACCGTAGGGGAAATAAAAGTTAAACGAATCGGTGAAATGGTTCACTACCGTAGTGTGCTTGTAAAACTTGAGATTGATTCAGTTGAGTGAATATTGTTGTGGAGTGAAGATGTGTTGCAAGTTGCAGTGGAAAAATAATTTGGCTGATAGCGGAATCAGCCGAATGTAATTCCGCGTTGCGGATACTAAAAAAGTTTTTCAAGAAAATCATAAGTGTTCAAGGAATCTATCCCATCCCATCGGAGCCCAGATAGCCGTAGCGGTTAACGCACAGCTATTCACTAAGACCAAGCTGAGGGTCGTGAGTTCGAATCCCACCGGTCGAGGATCTTTTCCGGGTTGGAAATTTTCTCGACTTCCCAGGGCATAGAGTATCTTCGAACCTGCCACACAATATAAGCATGCAAAAATGGTCATTGGCACAGTAATTTCTCAGTTAAAAACTGTGGAAGTGCTCATAAGAACACTAAGCTGAGAAGCAGGCTCTGTCCCAGTGGGGACGTAATGCCAGAAAGAAGAACGAGAAGATCCCATGATTTTACCATAATTTTCTTAAAATTTCCATCAAGATTCTTGTTTGCAAACATTTTTAAGATTTCAACTATTATTATCTCTAAGGATTTTCTAGAATTTCCTTCAAAATTATCGTTCAGATTGTAACCAGGAAATTTCTTTAGGAATCACTCCAGTGATTGTTGCTAACATTCCTCCAGGAATTATTCTAGAAATTATAGAGAAATTTCCCAGATTTTCAAAGAATTTCCCCAGTCATTTTCTCAGGAATATCTGCAGAAGAGATCGAGGATTTTATTCAGAAATTATTGGTGAATTTTTAAAAAATCCGGGAGATGTTTCAAAAGGAAATCTCATAGTAACATCTGATGAACTCGATTTTGTTTGAGAGTAACCTTTGATGAACTCCCACAAGTTCTCTGGGCTCTTCAGGAAGTTTCGAAGGAGTTCGTAAGTAATAATGGCTAATATGATAGGAATTACCTAAAATATTCACTGTAGCATTAGCTTTGAAGAAGCCATGAAGATTCTACTTGAAAACGTACGAGAATCGATTGGAAGAACTGCAGGGATTACTTGGCATGAAATGTTGGAGAAAACTTCAGAGAAATTTCTGAAGGATCTTCATGAGGAATCCCAGGGTCAATTTGAAGAGGAATTCCTGGAAGATACATCCTCGGAATATTTCCAGGAGGAATTGAGTAGGCGTTTCCTGAGGAAAAAGTGGATGAATGCTTGAAGGAATCCATATAATTCTTGAAAGGATAAATGGAGGAACTGGTATAAAAGTTCTCGTAGATCTTCCTGGGAAAATCCAAAATGAATCTGTAAGAACTTTGGAACGTTTTTTTCTTAAGAATTGTAGATCTCCAAATCCAATCCAAATCCAATCCAAATCCAATCCAAATCCAATCCAAATCCAATCCAAATCCAATCCAAATCCAATCCAAATCCAATCCAAATCCAAAATCCAAAAATCCAAAAATAATCCAAATCCAATCCAAAATCCAAATCCAATCCAAATCCAATCCAAATCCAATCCAAATCCAATCCAAAAATCAAATAATCAAATCCAAAAAAAAAATCCAAATCAATCCAAAATCCAATCCAAATCCAATCCAAATCCAAAAAAATCCAAATCCAATCCAAATCCAATCCAAATCCAATCAAATCCAATCCAAAAATCCAAAATCCAAATCCAATCCCAAATCCAATCCAAAAAATCCAAATCCAATCCAAATCCAATCCAAATCCAATCCAAATCCAATCAAAAATCCAATCCAAATCCAATCCAAAATCCAATCCAAATCCAAAAAATCCCAATCCAAATTCCAATCCAAATCCAAATCCAATCCAAATCCAATCCAAATCCAATCCAAATCCAATCCAAATCCAATCCAAACCAATCCAAATCCAATCCAATCCAATCCAAATCCAATCCAATCCAATCCCAATCCACAAATCCAATCCAAACCATCCAAATCCAATCCAAAATCCAATCCAAATTCCAATCCAAATCCAATCCAAATCCAGATACCCAATCCATCCAAATCCAATCCAAATCCAATCCAAAATCCAGTCCAAATCCCAATCCCCAAATTCCATTCCCAAATCCCAATCGCAAATCCAATCCAAATCCAAATCCAAATCCAATCCAAATCCAATCCAAAATCCAATCCATCCAAAGATTCCAATCCAAATCCAATCCAAATCCCAATCCAAACCAATCCAAATCCAATCCAAAGGCCAATCCAATCCAATCCAAATCCAATCAACCAATCCAAATCCATCCAAATCCAATCCCAAATCCAATCCAAATCCAATCCAAAGCCAATCCAGAATCCAATCCAATCCAATCCAATCCAATCATCCAATCCAAATCCAATCCAAATCCAATCCAAATCCAATCCAAATCCAATCCAAAATCCAATCCAAATCAATCCAAATTCCAATCCAAATCCAATCCAAACCATCAATCCAATCCAAAATCCAATCCAAATCCATCAATCCAAATCCAATCATCCAAATCCAATCCAAATCATCCAAATCCAATCCAAATCCAAAATCCAATCCAATCCAATCCAAATCCAATCCAAATCCAATCCAAATCCAATCCAAAATCCAATCCAAATCCAATCCAAATCCAATCCAAATCCAATCCAAATCCAATCCAAATCCAATCCAAATCCAATCCAAATCCAATCCAATCCAATCCAAATCCAATCCAAATCCAATCCAATCCAATCCAAATCCCAATCAAAATCCAATCCAAATCCAAGTCCAAATCCAATCCAATCCAATCAATCCAAATCCAATCCAAATCCAATCCAAATCCAATCCCAAATCCAATCAAATCCAATCCAAATCCAATCCAAATCCAATCCAAATCCAATCCAATCCAATCCAAATCCAATCCAAATCCAATCCAAATCCAATCCAAATCCAATCAAACCAATCCAATCCAATCAAATCCAATCCAATCCAATCCAAATCCAATCCAAATCCAATCCAAATCAATCCAAATCCATCCAAATCCAATCCAAATCCAATCCAAATCCAATCCAAATTCCAATCCAAATCCATCCAATCAACCAAATCCAATCCAAATCCAATCCAACCAATCCAAATCCAATCCAATCCATCCAAATCCAATCCAAATCCAATCCAAACTCCAAATCCAATCCAATCCAAATCCAATCCAACAATCCAATCCAATCCCCAAATCCAATCCAAATCCATCAAATCCAATCCAAATCCAATCCAATCCAAATCCAAGTCCAAATCCAATCCAAATCCAATCCAAATCCAATCCAAATCCAATCCAAATCCACAATCCAAAATCCAATCCAAATCCAATCCAAATCCAATCCAAATCCAATCCAAATCCAAATCCAAATCCAATCCAAATCAATCCAAATCCAATCCAAATCCAATCCAAATCCAATCCAAATCCAATCCCAAATCAATCCAATCCAATCCAAATTCCAATCCAAAATCCAATCCAAATCAATCCAAATCCAATCCAATCCAACAAATCCAATCCAAATCCAATCAAATCCAATCCAAATCCAATCCAATCCAATCCAAATCCAATCCCAAATCCAATCCAAAATCCAATCCAAATCCAATCCAAATCCAATCCAAATCCAATCCAAATCCAATCCAAATCCAATCCAAAATCCAATCCAAATCCAATCCAAATCCAATCCAAATCCAATCCAAATCCAATCAAATCCAATCCAAATCCAATCCAAATCCAATCCAAATCATCCAAATCCAATCCAAATCCATCAAATCCAATCAATCCAATCCAAATCCAATCCAATCCACAATCCATCCAAATCCAATCCAAAATCCAATCCAAATCCAATCCAAATCCAATCCAAATCCAATCCAAATCCAATCCAAATCCAATCCAAATCCAATCCAAATCCAATCCAAATCCAATCCAAATCCAATCCAAATCCAAATCCAATCAAATCCAACCAATCCATATCCAATCCAATCTCCAAATCCAATCAAATCCAATCCAATCCAATCCAAATCCAATCCAAATTCCAATCCAAATCCAATCCAAATCCAATCAATCCAATCCAAATCCAATCCAAAATCCAATCCAAATTCCAGATCAATCCAAATCCAATCCAATCCAATCCAAATCCAATCCAAAATCCAATCCAAATCCAATCCAAATCCAATCCAAAATCCAATCCACAATCCAATCCACAAATCCAATCCAAATCCAATCCAAATTCCAATCCAAATCAATCCAAATCCAATCCAAATCCAATCCAAATCCAATCCAAATCCAATCCAAATCCAATCCAAATCCAATCCAAAATCCAATCCAAATCCCAATCCAAATCCAATCCAAATCCATCCAAATCCCAATTCCAAATCCAATCCAAATCCAATCCAAATCCAATCCAAATCCAATCCAAATCCAATCCAATCCAATCCAAATCCAATCCAAATCCAATCCAAATCCAATCCAAATCCAATCCAAATCCAATCCAAAATCCAATTCCAAATCCAATCCAAAATCCAAATCCAAATCCAATCCAAATCCAATCCAAACCAATCCAAATCCCAATCCAAATCCCAATCCAAATCCAATCCAAATCCAATCCAAATCCAATCCAAATCCAATCCAAATCCAATCCAAATCCAAATCCAATCCAATCCAAAATCCCAATCCAAATCCAATCCAAATCCAATCCAAATCCAATCCAAATCCAATCCAAATCCAATCCAAATCCAATCCAAATCCAATCCAAATCCAATCCAAATCCAATCCAAATCCAATCCAAATCCAATTCCAAATCCATCCAAATCCAATCCAAATCCCAATCCAAAATCCAATCAAATCCAATCCAAATCCAAATCCAAATCCAATCCAAATCCAATCCAAATCCAATCCAAATCCCAAATCCAAATCCAATCCAAAATCCAAATCCAATCCAAATTCCAATCCAAATCCAATCCAAATCCAAAATCCAATCCAAATCCAATCCAAATCCAATCCAAAATCCAATCCAATCCAAATCCAATCCAAATCCAATCCAAATCCAATCCAAATCCAATCCAAATCCAATCCAAATCCAATCCAAATCCAATCCAAATCCAATCCAAATCCAATCCAAATCCAATCAAATCCAATCCAAATCCAATCCAAATCCAATCCAAATCCAGCTCTTGGGAGAAGCTTTCCAGCTTCTTGGGAGAAGCTTTCCAGCTTCTTGGGAGAAGCTTTCCAGCTTCTTGGGAGAAGCTTTCCACTTCTTGGGAGAAGCTTTCCAGCTTCTTGGGAGAAGCTTTCCAGCTTCTTGGGAGAAGCTTACCAGCTTCTTGGGAGAAGCTTACCAGCTTCTTGGGAGAAGCTTACCAGCTTCTTGGAGAAGCTTACCAGCTTCTTGGGAGAAGCTTACCAGCTTCTTGGGAGAAGCTTACCAGCTTCTTGGGAGAAGCTTACCAGCTTCTTGGAGAAGCTTACAGCTTCTTGGGAGAAGCTTACCAGCTTCTTGGAGAACTTACTCGAGAAGCTTACAGCTTCTTGGGAGAAGCTTACCAGCTTCTTGGGAGAAGCTTACCAGCTTCTTGGAGAAGCTTACCAGCTTCTTGGGAGAAGCTTACCAGCTCTTGGGAGAAGCTTACAGCTCTTGCTTACCAGCTTCTTGGGAGAAGCTTACCAGCTTCTTGGGAGAAGCTACCAGCTTCTTGGGAGAACTTACAGCTTCTTGGGAGAAGCTCACCAGCTTCTTGGGAGAAGCTTACCAGCTTCTTGGGAGAAGCTTACCAGCTTCTTGGGGAACTTACTTCTTGAGAAGCTTACCACTTCTTGGGAGAGCACAGCTTCTTGGGAAGCTTACCAGCTTCTTGGGAGAAGCTTACCAGTTTTGGAGAGCTACCAGCTTCTGGGGAGAAGCTACCAGCTTCTTGGGAGAAGCTTACCAGCTTCTTGGGAGAAGCTTACCACTTCTTGGAAAGCTTACCAGCTTCTTGGGAGAAGCTTACAGCTTCTTGGGAGAAGCTTACCAGCTTCTTTGGAGAAGCTTACCAGCTTCTTGGGAGAGCTTACCAGCTTCTTGGGAGAAGCTTACCAGCTTCTGGGAGAAGCTTACCAGCTTCTTGGGAGAAGCTTACCAGCTTCTTGGGAGAAGCTTACCAGCTTCTTGGGAGAGCTTACAGCTTCTTGGGAGAAGCTTACCAGCTTCTTGGGAGAAGCTTACAGCTTCTTGGAGAAGCTTACCAGCTTCTTGGGAGAAGCTTACCAGCTTTCTTGGAGAAGCTTACCAGCTTCTTGGGAGAGCATTACCGCTTCTTGGGAAGCTTACAGCCTTCTTGGGAGAAGCTTACCAGCTTCTTGGGAGAAGCTTACCAGCTTCTTGGGGAGGAAGCTTCCAGCTTCTTGGAGAAGCTTTCCCAGCTTCTTGGGAGAAGCTTTCCAGCTTCTTGGGAGAAGCTTTCCCTCTTGGAGAGCTCCAGCTTCTTGGGAGAAGATTTGGCTTCCAGCTTCTTGGAGAAGCCCGCTTCTTGGGAGAAGCTTTCCAGCTTCTTGGGAGAAGCTTTCCAGCTTCTTGGGAGAAGCTTTCAGCTTCTGGAGAAGCTTACCAGCTTCTTGGGAGAAGCTTTCCAGCTTCTTGGGAGAAGCTTTCAAGCTCTTTGGGAATTTTTTTTCATTTCCTTGAATATATCTATCTCTTTCTCACTCGATCCCAACTTCAACCCTGAATCTAGATATCACGCGTGGTATTTTCTCACCAGCCAATCCATAAAGTCCATTAGGCCCGGTCGGAACATCTGCTCGTCGCAGTCGCATCGCCTAGCAGTACATATATGTCAGTCAGAGTGTACGCCAGTAAACAGGCCAAGATCAAGCCGGCGATAGAATTAAACTTAATTGAATTTCATAATGTTTTGTTCTGTGTTTTCGCTTAGTTGTTCGCCTCCTGCCTTCCCCGTTTTGCTGATGTTTCTTGCTCCTGTGTTATTTTTTTTCGCTCCACGTTCGGAAACTATGCGTTCGTTCCTTTCAAGTTTTATTTTTCTGTTACGGCAGAGCGCTCAATGGGTGCTAAATAATTTTCGCCCTGTCGATAAGCGCTCTCCGAAAGCAGTCAGTGGTCGTAAAATTTTATGGTCGAATCTGCAGCAGCACTTACCAATTTGTTGGGAGGATTTGGTTGGCGTGGCGAATTTCAAGGCCACCTGGAAAGGCGAAGATCGCTATCTGCGCTCATCCGGAAAGACGAAACGTCCGAGGGTTGGGAAAACCAGCTGACTCATAATGAGCACGCAACTTACGGCGTTTTGCAACTTTGAGGATGTTAAGTCAGGCGGTTCGTTAGAGAAACCTTCTTCGTTAATTAGCTATTTTCGATTGGATCAAGATTTGGCATCGAAATTCATCAAGTACTGTTCATGTTTGGGGCGAGTATCTGAGAACTAGTCGTAAAACGTTTGTTCGTCTATAGGGTGCAGAAACCAATTGGGCACTTTGATGATTCACTTTGGCATGAGGGGGTTTTCTCGGCCGAATTGTCTGAAACTTTGCAATGAGAGCGCATCACTACGACGCATAATGTAGCCAAGTATGAGCTCAGTAGCTATCAAAAAACCCCACTGCCGAAATGAATTAAAAGTGCCAAGAATAGGATCCGGCTCCCTACGTTGATTTGTTCTATAAAGTTAGTGGGTCTAATCTTTGGCCACAATATGCGGCGCATTAAAATGCCTTTTATTTTTAAGTTTGAGTCCAAGTAGTTTCTTCACCCTATTGCCACTTCGATCAAATGTGCTTTTGAGACGATACCGCACGTCACTTTGAATCCAATAAAACTGGAACTGGATCGTGTCCGTTGTGCTCAATTTTATGGTTCTTAAAAGTCAAAATTAATGCAACTGAAGGAAAAGGAAGGATTGCAGAGGAATGCGCTTCTTATGGTGCCTGCCCGTCGTCGTCGTCGCCTTAATCGATAATGGATGGATGATCGAAGAAATGGAGATTTATGGCTCTTCCAAACACGATGGTACCTATTGAGTTAGATTACTGCAGCAACCGGGATCAGAATCAGGCTTCTGCTACCGGAATCCATTGGGTGAAGGATAACTGAAAGAGCCTAGACAAATTGATTAGTTGGTGTGTTTCTTTTTTGTCCGTTTGGGTTCCATTAGATTCGACGATGGAGGTTGGAATTTATAAGCGTTTTATTCGGGGGGACATTAGTCTGAATCATTGTTGTGGTCTTTCTATCCGGGTTGGTTGTTACAACCAACAGATTGGTTTTATTGTATGTAACGATGTGTCATGATTATTGGCCTCTGGAGATAATAAATCTTGGGCGCGTTAGAACTTAACGTTGGTCATGACTTAGAACTTTGTGGAATGGGCCTGAAACTGATGACGAAATCGTTTGACATTAATAGTAGTTGAGCCAATAAAAAAAAAGTTGGATGAGATGGGATCAAGACACGGTCACACCAGTGCTTTGCAGTGTGTATTTCAATGTGGTGATATGGGAACACATTCATTTTTCAATTTACCATGCGAAAGGGATTTCGAATTTTCCAATGTTTTGTAACAATTATACTGCGGAACACGTTTTTGTGTCAAGCACCAAAATACCGCTATTTACTAAATTATTTAAACTATTTTTTTAAATTTACCAAAATATCAGCACCTCTAGTTTTTGAGATATTGACTATTGAATGTGCAAAATTTTACTACTTCAGACAACTTGCATGCAAGTTTGACAGCTTAGACGGCAATAAATTTGCTTAATTTGTCACACAATTCAAACTTCATGTGTATAACAATTATCATCAACACAGTTCATAATACTTTCGATGCTTAAAAGTTATTTGTTGATGGTTTTGGAAAGTAGTGTATTTTTTCCATATATGAAAAACGAAGGATTTTGTATGGAGACTACAAGCAAGTTGAAGAATTCAATAAAATCTAAATTTAAACGAGGAATTTCAACCAAATCATATTTGAAAATGAAAGCTGAATTCATAATTTAATGCTTGGTGGATTAGATCACAAAGAATGATAAATCATACTTTAAATGCATGTTAACATCAATGAGCGCAGTATTTTTTTATAACTTTAGCGACCTGAAGCTGTAGATTGTGACGTGACGTGTGATGTGACATTATTGTATCTCTTGACGATTTTTAATGCAATTCCTATAGAACTCCCACAGCACACTCTCTAGAAGTTCTTGGCTGATTCAGAATTGCCGTAGACATTTTTGGAACTACTTAGTCAATTCCTGAAAAAAAAGATTTGATCAAATTCCAACTTATATTTTGTGGCATATTCATAAAATGTTTGGACCAGATTAGGACGAGTTTTTGAAAGATTTGTTTAGCAAAATGGTTGAAACAATTCCAGCAAAATATTTAATAGAGTTTCTGTGCGATGAAACATTTTTCAAGCATCTTAAGTTTTGCCTGACAACTTTTGCGGTTTTTGTCGGGTCACTACGGTGCATAATAAAATAACACAAATTCACAGAATGATTGCTGTTTATTCATTTGTTATCTAGAAACAGATTAGGAAATTAAAACAAACTCACTGCTCTTAAAGGTAATCAGTTTAGTCTATTTTTGTTCAACAAAATTGTTTTTGAATGGATATAAATATAAAGAAAGACAGGAATGATATTATGTTTCTTGTAGAGACTTAGTCTCTATTTTAGACTATGAATGGGCTCTCAAAAATTACGATTCAGATTCCCCGAGGAAAAGCTTCAGGAATTATCATAGTGATTTTATTTAGAACACTTTGGATCCCTGTAGACATTTTTCTAGAGATTTATTTACCAATTCTTCCAGAAATTCTTCCAGCAATTTTTCAAAGGATGCTTAGAAGAATTTCTCCAGAATTTGCTTTAGGAAATGCTTGAGAACTCCAAAGGGGTAGCTTTAGTAATTTTGTCAGGTATTAGGGTAAAAAGCACTAATTTTCAACCCACAAGAATTCTATGTCAATTTTCAGCCAAAATCGTATGAATGGGACAAAATTTAATGCTTGGTCGAAAATGGTGCTTTCCCTTTCTTTATTTTTTTTTCCAAAACTATCCTAGAATTTGCTCCGGAAGTTTTTTCACTAATCCTTCAACCAGATTCTTCAGATGTAACTCTTCCAAAGAATTTCTTCCGTAAGAAATTTACATAGATATATTCCAAGGTGTTTGAAAAATAGCTTGAAGTTTTTTTTTTCAAGAAACCCTGAAAGTATTCCTCCGATTGTTTATTCCTTCAAGAATTCATCCACGTTTCCTCCAAGAAATCAAAAATTCCTTAAGAGGTTCTTCGAATTTTCTTAGAAAGTTTCTGAAAAAAATCATAAAATCTTCAATACTTCATTCAGGTTTCTACAACCAGTTTATATGACAGCTATTTTTCCGATATTTTAGACATTCTGTCCATTGTTTTTCGAGACATTTCTATTTGCATTGTATTTGCAAATTATCTACGATGAAATCTTGTTAAACTTCTTCAAGAAAAAAAAAAGAGTCCATGAGCTATTTCAGAGATCCTTGTTCATCAGAGGTGACTTTAAAAATTTATCCAAGTTTTATCAGAGGATCACTCTAGGATTTTTTTTTTAATTTTTCGGAAAAAAAAACTTGGCATTTTCATGGCGACATTCATGGAAAAATGTCTGGCGAAAAAAATCAGATACTTACTTGGGAAAATCTCAAAGAATTACTGGAGGAATTCCTGTAGAAATCATAGAAGGAATATCTGGAGCAATTGCTGAAGGAATATATGGAGAAATGTCGGCCTATTTGAAGACTTCTATAAATCCTGAAGTGATATCTGATCAGTTGAGCAAATGCCTGAATAAATTTTTGGTGAAATTCCGGGATAAAGTCATGAACACACACAGTACTACTTGTCGTAATGTAACGAGAAAATATGAAAAAAGTCTTGGAAATTAAAGAAATGTATGCTCTGATGCTATGAAGTATCAAACTGTTTCTCCTCTCTTCAACAATTCATTTTGATGAATAAAGCCTGTACTAAATAAAATGCACTATTTCAATCCGTGTGTAACTTTTCGGTCATTGGGTAAAAATTGATACAAATCTGGTTATAGCTAGATTGGAGTGTATTATTTACATGTGCAAAATTTCCTAACAATCGGTCAGTGATTATTGATATGCCATTGAAACAAGAAGAAAAACGCCGGTAAATTTTGCGAGCCGTCATGGAAAATCTAACTGCGAGCACGACGTGGATCGGAAGACAACAGGGAATCACCCAAACAACTGTCTCTCGGCTAGTGAAGGCCAAGTGTTCCGCCTGGATCGTTCAGCAAACTATGAAAAAAGCTGGTATTCGTGTATTCAATGTCCGGAAGGCACCGAACCAGCGTGATGAACAAAATATGAAAAAACTTCGAATTTTCTAGAGCACAAATCTAGAAAACTGGCGCTGAAAATTCGATCGATTGGTCTTCATCAGTTAGTGGATACTTTGGAACTTTGGAAAAACTTCCTTCCGAAATAACGCTCTATCATATAGATCGTTGCAGTCTGACATAAACTCTACGTTCCATGTGAAGATGTCAACATTGTCAACAAGTCAATTAAGCTTGATGAAGAGGGACAGAAAAGGGAACAAATTCATATTCACGCCTCTATTTGAAATTTAATTCAAAAAATGGGATCAAATCTTTGTTCCTATCTGCCATTTCGGAGAGGACACGTAAAACAAATACATCCAAATTCATAAAATAACGGGATTTTTTTAGATTTAAAAACATTTCAAACTGAATAAACATGTGTTTCTGGCCTAAAACACATGCGTTTGGTATTAAATTAGGACAGGCTGTTGAACCCAATTGATTCAAAAAAATTCAAAACAAATCGTCTTAGTTTGGCTTTGCAAAATGGTCGGTATCAGACAGTCTGAAACCAAGTGCTTTTTGATGGTTTCAGGAAAACGTACCCCAGACATTCGAAATGTAGAAATATTGGCATCATTAGCTGTAATAATGTAACTTATCTATTTGATGATACATCTGTATCAAAATAACATCGGGAAAATTAAAATTGATGGAGCCCTTAATGTATCTTTTGAACACCAAAATATCATCTAGTCCGGTCTGTCTGAACACCGACCAAATATACGCAGAAAATTACTTAAAAAAAACATACTGATTCTTTCTTTATTCTTTATTGTTAATAATATTTTGTAGTTATAATTATTTATTTATTATTAAAATCGATCATTTTGACTCGGGAATACTTTGAAAATGACTTATAAATTTTTAGAATGCAATTTTGTTGAAAATTCTGACGCCGACACTTGATTTTAGAGAAAAAGTTTGTAGTAAGTTGTAGTAAGTACAAGAATATATACACTGACAAAAATTTTATGTGTTTTCATGAAAACTCAAAAATTAAATTAAATTTTAAAATACCAAAAAAAAAATATTTAAATATTTTTTATGTTTCTATCATAGAATTTTGATAGTAAACAGATGTTAAGGACAAAGTTTCATGATGGAGAAATTTTTAATATTTTTTTTTCTAAGAACAACTTTCGGTCGAATTTCAAAATTTTGTTTTTTGTCAAAATAAACACGTTTTGATAATACATAAGAATCCTTAAATGATTCTAAGCCATAATGATTATCTGCATAATTTCTTTAGTAGTAGCCATTTTCGAACTATATCAAGTTTAATGCAAAAACAAATTATTGTTTAACTACTAAAATAGGCCATTTTCATTAGTTTTCACCGATTCTCAATCAATAATTATACGAGTTCGAGAGTAAAGACCATATTTCTTTCCTCTTACTCATGTTCCTTGATGAAGAATCGCGAATAACTAATGAAAATGGCCTATTTTATTGTTTAATTTATTAATTTTTGCTTTAACTTTGATAATTGAAAATGGCTACTACTAGAGAATTGATCAAGTTATTATTATGGTTCACAATAATTTCAAGATTCTTATTGTATCATCATAACATGTTTATTTTGACAAAAAGAACAACATTAAAAAAATAGGCCAAAAGTTGTTCTCAGAAAAACTTTTTTATTATGGAGATGAACCAGCCCTGGGCTGAAAATCTCCTTAATAAAGATAATAATAATAATAATAACTTTTTTATTTGAAATTTTCTCCATCATGAAATTTTATCTCAAACATCTGTTTACTATCGGATTCAATGGGAAAATATTTGAAAAATACAAAAAATGAGGGTTTTTCTGGAATTTAAATTTAAGTTTTAATTCGAAATATTTGATGATATAACAACATATTTTTTTCATTGTATATTTTTTTCATTTAGTTCAAACAGTTCACTACAACTTCTTCATAGACATTTTTCTCTAAAATTAGAAGTAAGAATTTTTCAAATAAGTTGCATGCAAAAAATTATAGGCTATTTTCAAAAGTTATTCTTGAGTTAGTTGAGTTATTATTTTTCTACGGAAAACGCTTATTCTACCATACTAAAAACATGTGTAAAATTTAATCCAAAACGAAGATTATCGAGCACGATTTCAATTTTTTTTTCGACTCTTTCTGGATGGAATTTGTCACTTTCCAAATTTTAGATTTCATTGATGTTTTATGGCTGTACCAAAGTTGTAGAACATTGAAGAGCGAAAAAGAAAAACAATGACAACTTCACCGTTTATCCAACTTCGGGGGTCAAGTTGTGCCCAAAAATGGACCTGTCATAATTAAAAAGACCATTAAAACAAATCAAACCACAAGCGTATGCACCGGTTGTTGCTTTTTTCCGTACATTTCGAATGTGATCAACAAAAACGAACAAATAGTGGGAAAGAACCTTCAAGAAACAACTTCCGAAGAAGCACCCGGATGAACTTCAAGGAAACTCCCGGAGGAATTCCGAAGGAATTCGCGGAGGAGCTTTGAAGGAATTCTCGATGGAGCTCCAGAGACTTTTCAGGGGAAGAACTGCTGACAAATTCCCGGTGGACCTCCAGAAGATCTTCGGGGGAATTGCTGAAGGAACTGCCAGGTATTCCTGAGGAACTCCCAGATCAACTATGGAGGATTTCCCGGAGGAACTCTCTAGTATTTCCTGGAGGATATCTGATGGAATTCTCAGAGAACCTCCTGAAGGAACCCTGGAAGAATTCCTTGAGGAACCTCGGAAGAATTCTTGGAGGAACTCTCGAGAATTGCTGGAAAAATCACGAAGAAAAATCTGAAAGTGGAGCCCCGAAGGAGTTCTCGGTGGAACTCTGATGGAATTCCTGGAGGACCTCCAAGGAATTCCATGTGAAATGCTAAAAGGATTTTTGGATGAACTGCGGTACATTTTTTATGAGAAACTCGGAAAAAAATCTATTAAAATATGGAGGAAATCCGAAGGAACTCTGGAGATATTTTTGGGAGGAACTCCCGAAAGAATTCCTGGAGGATCCATGGAGTAAATGAAAGTAATTCTAGGCAAATGTGTTAAAAGAATCCCTGGAAGAATTTTTAGAAGAACTTCGAAAGAAGTTCTGGAGTAATTCCGAAAGAATTCATAAAAAATAGGAAATTCGAATGATTTGGTGAGGGAGAGAAGCTACAGAGGCGTTCCTGTAGGAACTCCAAGATAATTGCTTGAGGAACTCCGGAGAAACTATGGATGAAATCCGAAGGAATTCTCGATGGAGCTCCAAAGGAACTACCAAGGAATTTCTGGATCAAATCCTGAGGAATAAATCCTTAAGGAAATTTCGTAAGAAATTGCTTAAAGCAATTCGTAGATGAAATCTTCGGAGAAATTGCTGGTGCAAATTCCAGACAATTTCCTGGATCTAATGGATTCTCTGACAAAATTCCCGGAGAAATTTCTTAATGAAATTCCCGGGAGGATTCCTGATTGAAATCCCCACAGTAATTGCTTTCATAAGTCCTCTGAGAAATTTCTGTAGACAAGCTCTGGATGAATTCTCGGTGGAAATTCCCAGAGAAATTCCTGGATGAAATCCCCGTAGGAATTCTTGAAGCAAATCCTCGGAGAGAATCCTTGAAATCTCCGGAGGAAGTCATTGATAAAATCTCCGGATAAATTCCTGGTGCAAGTCCCCAGAGAAATTCCTGGAGTAAATCTCCGGATGAATTCGCTGGTAAAATCTCCAGAGAAATTCCTTAATTAAATCCCCGGAGGAAGTTCCTGAACGTAGTCCCCGCAGAAATTGGTTTTGGAAACCCTCTGAGAAATTGTAGGACAAAATCTAAGGAGGAATTCTTGGGGAGAAATCCTCTGAGCGATGTTTGGGAATAATTTCCGGAGGAATTTCTATAGAAAATCCCCGAATGAGTTCCAGGCGGAAATCTCCAGAGAGAATTCCTGGACGAGGTTCCCGAAGAAATTCCTGAAGAAACTACCCCGGAAGAGTTCTTGGGGGAAATCCCCGGAGGAATTTCTGGAGAACATCCCTGGAGGAATTCCTAGAGCACGTTTCCAGAAGTAATTCCCGGGGTAGGAATACCTGGAAGAATTCGTGGAGAAATTCTTCCGAAGCATTCCTGGCCGGAATCCCCGGAGAAATTGCTAGTAAAAATCCCCAGAGAAATTCCTGGAGCAAATTTTCGGATGGACTCTTTGAAAGCCGATGGACGAGCTTCCCGAAGTATTTTCTGGAGAAAATGCCTGGAGGAGCTTCACAATTAAATTCCCGGATGGAATTCCTGGTGGAATTCTCCAGGGAACACCGTCTTCAGCCAAAGACTGCACAGACTGAACATAACTTACATACAGTTTCCTCCGACTGAAGCGGGAATCGAACCCACACTACGTAGCACAATACGCCTAAACGGCTGACGCCGCTAACCGCACGGCTACGTAGTCCACAAGAAAATAAAAAACAACAAGGATTTCTTTTGCAAACTTTCTCACCGGCAATTTAACCCGGAGAAATTTTCATCTTATTTTTTTAACATTCCTTCTAACAATTTCTCCAGGGGTCTTTACAATTTCATCTACAGAAAAGATTTGTATTGCAATTCCAGTAACGATAACTGTTTTAACTCATCCAGGAATCGTCAAAAATTTCTCCAGAAAACCATGAAAGATTTCTCTACACATTAATTCGAATACTTGAAGAATTTTTTCCTAGAATTTTTCTGGAGATTCTTCCAAAATTCGTTAAAAGGTTTTTCCAGACATTTATTTAAATTAAATTCCTTCATCGATATTTGCAGGAGTTGTCCCTAGAACTGTTACACCGAGATTTTAAACTAGTTAATAAAAAAGTCCTATTTCCGAACCAGCCTTGAAGTGTTCGCTATATCCTTTTGAATTTCGAAAATAATTTGATTAAAAGAATTTCGGTCTATTTTTGTGCGTTTATATTCATGTTTTGTAAACAACTGGAAATCAAATCGTTTCAAAACATAATGACGTAATTGAACCTGAGAATCGATTCGATAGATTGAATTTAAATCGAAGCAGTATTTTTTTTATTTTCTTATTGCTTTCTTTTTCCACAAACTACTACTCTAAAACTGGCATCATGAAAGTTCGCGCAAATGTATTTGACGCATGTACAAATATAGATCTAACAATGCATGTAAAAGTCCTTCATCGACATTACTTAAATAACCTTTTCGCGTGCCTCAAATATCAAATCATGAGTTTTCAGTTCATTTGAAGTTTCTGAGTCCGTTGCCACTCTTTTGGAAATTTTCAACACATTCTAATTTTATGCCGCAAGTCGTATTTGTATGAACTAGTGGTTTAATTGGTGTTTGCATGGAATTAAAACTATGTTCTTTTACTTATTAGCAATTCCATCTCCTGGGAATCGAAAGTAAGAATTTTGTAGAGACATAGTTTGTTTGAGCCGATCAAATTTCTAAGCATGCTGCCAGCCTCCACATGAAATTGGTCGCTTGTTTTATACGACCAAATACAATATTTCTTTGTATCACTCTTTTAATAAAAAAAGTAATATGGACTATATCGAGTCTTATTCTCTAGCACCTAGAACTGATTTCGGTGGGGGCCCAGATAGCCGTAGCGGTAAACGCGCAGCTATTCAGCATGACCATGCTGAGGGTCGTGGGTTCGAATCCCGCTAGTTGAGGATCTTTTCGTAAAGGAAATTTTCTCGATTCCCAGGGCATAGAGTATCTTCGTACCTGCCACACGATATATACATGCAAAAATGGTCAATCGGCAAAGAAAGCTCTCAGTTAATAACTGTGGAAGTGCTCATAAAAACACTAATCTGAGAAGCAGGCTTTGTCCCAGTGGGGACGTAACGCCAGAAAGAAGAAGAAGAACTGATTTCGGTAATACATTTAACAAACAAAACAACAGCTGATAAGCTTGTATGTAAGTGGACTGAAATTGATAAATACAGTTAATATCTTAAGAAAGTAATTATTTTAAAAATTGATAAATACATTTAATATCTTAAAACGGTGGTAGGTCATTTGGCATAAAGTCGTTTGGCATAAAGCCGTTTGGCATAAAGTCGTTTGGCATAATGGTCATTTGGCATCAAGTTGTTTGGCATAATGGTCGTTTGGCATAATAGCCATTTGGCATAATAGCCGTTTGGCATAATCAGTCTGAAACCAAGCATTTCTTAAGATGACATTCGTTTTAACGTTTCTATTGAATCTATCTGATGACATTAGGCTTGTTTTGGAGTTAATGGGTTACATGTATGCCCTGATTCGTTACTCGCCACACCGTAACGCACATGCGCTAGTATCTACGTACGAAAAATCGCTAAAAGGTAACTCGAAAAATATTTGTATGGCGAAATGCATCTAACGAATTATTTCTCAAAATTGGGAACTATTTTCGAAAAAAGATTAGGTACCGGTTGTGCGTAGAGTTACTGTGCACGTGCTGTAGCCTTATGTGCAGGAGCCTCATTGCTTGCAAGCGCACGGGCGCTATGTACATTGTGAGACCTTTTTTGGTGCGCCTCATTTTTCTTGGGATGTGTCTCACTGCGGTCTCATGCGCTCCGTCACATGTGCTGTTTAAAATTCAGCGCAATAATTGAAGTGATTACAAAAGTTATCAACGAGGATCGAAACTGTAACTCTTGGATCGCGAGTCTTCGACCATATCATGTAGACCATCTAGACACCTGCATAATGAGGCGAAAATAGTTGTAGAGGCTTTTCGTTACTAAGCAGTTGTTTCACAACTTGGATACCAATGGTGAGTCGTAGCGCCGAGCAGCGCATGAGACGAGTCTCCCCGAGAGCACATCACCCAGCGCGCGCTTTTAGAATTTTCGTGAGACTCCGTCTAGCGCAGCACACTAGGATTCCGATGAGCTGAGAGACGGTTTGGTTAGAGGCTCGTCTGTACATTTATGTGCTCCTGAGAAATATGTAACTCTAGTTGTGCGTGATGATGATGGCTATCACGCCTACCAAATATTTTTTTGATTAAAGCTTTCATTCACGAGAAATTTGAAGTTCGATGCCTTTCCCCGTACAAAATAAAATGAGAAAACTCCTGCTGATCAACTGTGAACAAGAGCAAAGCAGGTAATCCATTGACACAAAATGACACTTTATTCAACAATCATATGCTCTTGAATAACTTAAGCATATGAGGAAAGTTATTGCCAGTAGTATTTTATTATTTATCCAAAAATTACTCTTCTTTCAAATATTAATTCTTCTTTGAGCTTTGCCATTGGAATAATTTTTTGCACTGAAGATTTCGATGTATTTAGCACAAATTTACCCTTCTTTCAAAAGTTCTATGTTTTTTTTTTTCTAAATATGATGTAACCATAATTATAGGTATAAAAACTGTTGATTTAAAATTTTAATAAATTTCACCTTCTTTTATACATAAGCTGTTTTTTGGAGCTATATTTTTTAAATATTTTATTTTTCCATTTGACAAAAGAGCATTATTCGATAACATTGATTTGCTCAAATTTTTAGCACTCATAATTGTCGTAACTTTATACATTTCAGGGTGGTGGACGAACTGGCCATCTTAAATGCACCCTTCTTTATTTAATGACCGGTTCTTTTGAGTTTTACCGTCCTCAGCGTTTTTGCCAACATGCGTATAGCCAAGAATGACAGAATACCTCCTTCTTTTGATTGCTTATCGTTCTTTCTCGTTGACTATCCAGCCACTGAAGACTATTATGGCATCTATTGAAACTGCATCACTTTTTGGGGAAACTGGTCATTCGGGGAAATGGCATTCGAGGAACTGGCACTCGGGGAACCGACATTCGGAGAAAGGACATTCGGGGAAAAGTAGTACAATCATTTCGATGATTCTGAACACAATGGTTGATGTCTTTTCATTTTATTATGCCGCAATTTGTTTGGCTTCCAATTTTCTATTGGATTAATCATAAATTTTGCCTTCTTTTAAAAATAGGCTGTTCTTTATATTGACTGTTTCAAATTATTTTATTTAGTAAAGCTAAATGTTAATCATTTTTATTTTTTGCTGTATTATCAACTCCTGCAATGCGTGCTGCTAAAAGCATAAGCATAAGCATAAGCATAGATGACTGTACAATTCGTAGTTGCTACTCCGTGATTGACCAGAACAATCGAAGTTGCACAGGGAATTAATGAATGGGGCTTGGGATTAGCTTACCATTCTTCAATGTGCACAAATCGAGAGCTCAAATTTAAAAGTCAATAACGGCGCCGGCCACGTCCTTACGGTCATCGGGGAAGGGAAGGAATGTTAGTGTGACTACCGTTGTTACTAGAGACCGAGATCACCTCTGCATCTCCACGGTTGTCATGGAGAGGATATTGGGTTAGTGGGATAAGGTAAAGATCTGGGAGTCACCAATGTTTGGTGATGCGAGCCATGATATAATCACGCCTAACCGGATTCGCGAAATAATTCGATAATCGCATTAAACGCCGAACAAGTGTTCGTCACTCGCCCACGCAAGAGCAAGCGACGCGATCAAAAGATCAAACACTACTAGCGATCCGCGGCGCTTTTTCATTTCTCTGAGCGAACGACGCGCGACAAGTTTGATCCTGCCCCCATCGCCCGCCCCCGCAGGAGCAAGCGTCAAGGTCGAAGGATCAAACACTACTTACGAACCGATCACTTTTTCACCGCTTCACTACCGACGCGCGACATATTTGATCCTGCCCTCATCACCCGCTCCCGCAGGAGCCAGCGTCAAGGTGGAAGGATCAAACACTACTAACGAACCGATCACTTTTTCACCGCTTCACTACCGACGCGCGACATTTTTGATCCTGCCCTCATCACCCGCCCCAGCAGGAGCAAGTGTCAAGGTCGAAGGATCAAACACTACTCAATTCAAAAGATGTTTTTATTAATGACGAAAACTGAAAATTACATGTATATATTTTAAATTATATGAAACAGGAATAATGCCGACACTTGTAGTGACGAACTATACATAGTTTGTTTGAAAATTACATATGAGTATTACGTTGCATTTTGTCTCGATATGGTACAAGTTTTAAAAAATACGTCAACATTCACAATGTCGAACAATTCAAAAGATAATTTTTAATAACGTATAAAAGAGACAAATATATGTATATTGAAATTGTATAAGAAAAAAGCATAATGCCGACACTTATAGTGACGAACCATACAAAGTTTGTTTTAAAATTACTTAAAAGTTACGCTTTCAAGAAAATATGTATTATCACAAGAATGAAACGAACTCACCAGTTGGTAATCCATCCTCGACTGAACACAAAACTGATACTGACAGCAAAACTTCTTGGCGTCCCGAAAAGAAACCGTCTTGCTTGTGCCTTCCAAATACCTACCCAGCAAGACGCTCCAAAACAGAAAAAAAAATCTTAGGAGCCGAAAACACGCGCGAAACCGTGAGCCAAATCAATCGGACGACGCAAAACCGAACTGTCCTGCTTGGGCTTCACGAAGCACTACCCAGCAAGACGCTTGAAAACAGGAAAAAAAAAAAAAATAAATAAATAAATAAATAAATAAAAAAAAATCTCCGGCGACGAAAACATGCGCGAAACCGTGAGCCAAATTTATCGGACGACGCAAAACTGAACTGTCCTGCTTGGGCTTCACGAAGCACTACCCAGCAAGACGCTTGAAAACAGGAAAAAAAAAAAATCTCCGGCGACGAAAACATGCGCGAAACCGTGAGCCAAATTTATCGGACGACGCAAAACTGAACTGTCCTGCTTGGGCTTTACGAAGCACTACCCAGCAAGACGCTTGAAAACAGGAAAAAAAAAATCTCCGGCGACGAAAACATGCGCGAAACCGTGAGCCAAATCTATCGGACGACGCAAAACCGAACTGTCCTGCTTGGGCTTCACGAAGCACTACCCAGCAAGACGCTTGAAAACAGGAAAAAAAAAAAAAATCTCCGGCGACGAAAACATGCGCGAAACCGTGAGCCAAATTTATCGGACGACGCAAAACCGAACTGTCCTGCTTGGGCTTCACGAAGCACTACCTCCTGCAATGCGTGCTGCTAAAATGATAATTACTTTAAAAGTTGCCAATAGTCAACATATTTTTTTTTTTGCAAACGCATGGTGCTGCAAAAAAAATATCTCAATCACAAATTTTCCCTTCTTCCGATAATAGACGATATTTTTGATGTACACTTTCAACATTAAAATTTATATTGAATCGTTGAAAAGTATTGCTACAAATATTTTCTTTTAAAACTGTGTTGTTTATTTGAGTTATGCTGTGAGAAGATTTTTTTTGCGTTAGAGCCTTAAATATTTTAAACGAAAAATAATCTGTTCTCGCATATAGGCTATTTTTGCATTATGCTGCATTAATAGATCTTTGGATTAGAGCTTTTGATATTTTGCAAATAAATTTTCCCTTCTTTTATCAAGTAATTTTCATCAAGTGTTACAGACAGAGCTTGATCTGCAGCGAAAGATTCTATGAGCGTTCCCTTTATAAATATCTGCGAACTTTCTTTGCCAATTTAATATTTTCAAATATGTATATTACAACAAGCTCAACTATATTCTGGGATGTAGTGAAAACTATTATTCCGAAACGATCTTCCACCAGACCCGTTACGAGTTTTATTTAGTAAAGCACTCTTATTTCACAACAATTTTTGACATTCATAGCTTGGTAAATCTCTGAACAAACACCACGCTTCTTGAGAACCTACCAAAAAATGTTGCTATGAACTCGGTGGTGTTGATCTCGGTAAAAGCTTAAAAATGCCGATTTTATTTTAAGTCAATCATTATGCCAAACGGCCATTATGCCAAACGACCATTATGCCAAAAGGCCATTATGCCAAACGACCATTTTGCCAAACGACTTTATGCCAAACGGCTTTATGCCAAACGACTTTATGCCAAACGGGGTACAATCTCTTAAAACGTGTTCATCATTGTTCATCAGCATTCATCATAGAATCAGCGAGTAGTAAGGTCTTCGAACCGTGTCCCAATTTCAGTACTAAACGTTTATGTTTAGACTAGATGCACATGTTTGATCAATTGTTAAATGTTTTTCGTTGGTTTAAGTCCAAAAAACATTTGTTACAGTTCTTGAGATTTTGTCAGATTGAAACTTTAATTTTGGGTGTATATTGTTTTCTGTGTCCCTTTCTAAATGTCAGAAAGGAGCGACCCCAGTGGTGTTGAAAAGTATGTGATGGGTTTGTTGACAAAGTGAGCGTCAAACGTGATCAAAAATGTCGCGGTTGAAATTTGGACCATTTTTTAAAATAAAAACTTAAATATGATATAGCCGTTATTTGAGCGGAAATCCACCAACGTAATAACAAGATCACGCTCCACGTTATGTCTGACTAAGACGATTATAAAAATCGAATGTACATCGGGTTTTTTCTCGCTAGAGTTTAGTATTTGGGTTATATTTTCATAATCGGAAGGATTTAAAATATTCCATCGGTGAAATTTTGATTTTTCCACTTTTTAGCTATTTTTCATACTAAAACCCATGAAAACTCCGTTTTTCAACGCATTTCAGCCCATACAAAATGTGTGGAAAAAAATCCCCGATAGAATATTTCAAAAACTTCCGATTATACAAATAAAGACCAAATACTGATCTTTAGCGAGAAAAAATCCGATGTAAATTCGATTTTTAAAATCGTCTGGTTCAGACATAGCGTACGCTCTCTCATATTATTATATATATTGTATATATAAAAAAGGTTTTGTCAAAAATTTTAGGAGCTGTATTTTGAGACTTGGGACAAAATATGTTCCGCCGCTTATAATCATTCAAAAAGAAAACCTAATGATATAATCTAGACCATATTGTGTGCGTGATTGAATCAGAACAACGCTAATTGTTTTTCATTAACAATATATATACTTTTTTTGAAAAACTGTACCTCTTAAGGAAACTTCGAAGAGATTGCTATGCATTACTGTAACTGTTTCGAGTACTTGAACCCATGCATAGAAGTAAAAGAAACAAATTTTCATACTTCACATATAACTTCTTCCATAATTTAAATTTCCACTTTTACGCCAGATTGCACAAAGTCAACAACAACATTTCACGGAAACACATGTTCCGTGCTTATAAAATCACTTCGATGACAAACACGTGTCTTCGTTCCGCTCGGTCGTTTCTTTTTGTACCACCAGAAGTGCAGTTATACGGCTGGATAGAACAGCAATCAAGGATGGTTGCAACGACATATCGATTTCAACACTCACCCGGATCAGATCGGACCGGATCAGATCAATGGGACCTTTCACAACAAGGGAGCAGAAAAGATGTATTTAACAGCTCGTTGCTTTGATTTTTTTTTTCGGTGAATTGTTTATGCGAGGTTGATGGTAGGTATACCCATATATCTACATCAAAGTGCGACTTTTGGTCCGGAAAGGAAACACTGAAAAGTGATTTCCGAACAAGGAAAAATTCACGCCCCTGTCAGAGACGCGGAAGAAACCCAAAAGGGAAAAGTATAAATATTTATTCACCGGTCAGTGTCGGCGGTGGTGGAGGTGAGATGCTGGCATAAAACCGTCAAAAGGGTCCCCAGAAGCGGAAAAGTATCAACTTTCCCAAACGAAGTGGGTCTGTTTGCGGTGGCCGGGGTGTAAGGGTATGCGACATTTCGAACGAGCTCGCCGAATTCCATGGAATCTATCAATAGGGTAACGACTGTTTATTTCGTTCATAACCGCTAACAGTTAGCGCCACCGACAAAAAGTACAGACCACAACCTTTAGAACATTCAGTTTCTCTCACTGGCCGCCAAGCGGCGACACTAATGTTTGTATTCTACTCACTGATCGTGCTACGCTGAATTCTCAAATTTCTCAAACCACATACACAAGTGCATGGAAGAATGGTAGTCGAGAACTGTCAAAACGTATGGAAAATAATGAAAAACGTTAATTACTTGCAGTTAGAATACTGGATCAAAAAAGTAGTGATTAGAAATCAAGCGTAATGTGAATAAATTACTTTTTGTGATTAGTTCATCTTCCGTAGTGCTATCTTTACATCAGAATTCCGTTTTTACTACCACTGAAAAAGAGCCATCTATTGTCTTTTAAATTTTAAATATCGCCCTATTAATGTTGCAGTTATAAAGTTTCCTAGCGATGGAAACGTTGTATGAGGCGTGACAGCATTTGTAGTGCTGTTATAATGCCTATCAGCATTACTGATGCTGCTTCGGGGCTTATTATTGATGCTTTATGCTGTACTCATGACACACTATCGTACTTATTGAATACTTGTGAAGTTGTTTCGTTTGGATATTTTTCGTCACGTTGGGATTTCATGTCAAATTCAATGTAAGATTTTTAAATTTCATTTCGCTTCGTCATAAACAGTAATGCCATTTCCGCGTATCGTTTCCTCTTGTATAGACATTTAAAAGTTGCATCTCACACACCCTTACCGGGGTGTAGCTACTTGAAAAATGCCACTTTTTTCTGTGATACTCTTGGATCAGGAAATGCAACCACGCTTCTCTTGCGGCTGAAAGTGAGAAGTGCGAGCATTATGGATTCTTGCTGCACTCAATGCGAGATGAAAGAGAAAGTGTAACTCGAGCAATATTCCGCGTGCCAAGCTTTCCAGAAGTGAGGAAATCTTTCCGAGCAACTCGTCACTCATACCCATTGGCTTGGAGGGTCCACCGATCAATGCAACGCAATGCTGGCGGGAAAGGGAAGCTGTAGCTTGTAACGCAAAACGAATACCGCACATTCCTCGGGTTGCGCTTCCATCTGCGAAAGCCATTAGGCCGTAAAATCGAATCTAATGTTCCATTGAAGTCGAGAAATTAAATCTGATGGCGGTTTACAAACTGTTTATTGCACCCTGCTGCGTTCGTCGCCCATATGCTTCTATCTGGATGACCCGAGCAGGAAAAAGTAACTCAGTTTGCATATCACATTTTGATATCATACCTAAATTAGGTATTGTTCAGTTACGAAGCAAATGATAACATCGCAAACAGAAAAAAATGTAATATTTAGCGAAGTAAATTTGACTATGTTTCAAGAATCGGACGTAAGTGAATTCTATTGCATCATTTTTATAAAAATATTCCGCTCAAAACGTAATAAGACTCGATTGAAGAAAATTTCTGGAATTTCAAATAGTAACTCAAAACTTGTAGCAAATTGAATTTACTTCCGTAGTGTGGTGAAAAGACCGAGAGGTATCGAACGCAACTCTCACTCTCTAGACTCGGGTTTCAAATCCCGGTCAAATTTCTACATTTTTATGATAACTTTTCCAATCGGTTCTATCGATGGCTAGACCCCGATTGTTTTTTTTTTACGTTATAGATGTAACTGTACTTCATATATGCGACGAGACTGGTCTTTAACCTTATTCAGTTAGTAAGTATTGGAAATAATCTGGCAATGAGTACTTCAATTTGATACTCTGCAGCAATTTCCTTCTGCTCGGGTACAGTTGACTCCAATGCCCAAGTCCGCGTCCGTCGTCAGTCGAGCGTGAAGGTAATTGAATCCCGCTGGGAAACGACAACGTGCTGCTCGGTGGTGAGCAATCTATCCCGGACTCCCTGCCCGGTACAATAAATGGCTGGCCCTGCCGACCGTTTGAATTGTATCGAATCATAACAACGACCGGTCGCCGAAAGCCACTGACCGCAGCAGGCCCCGCTCAAGAATCTGAGCGAAGTAACCGACCGAAAATATTGCAAATATGAAATCCAGATGTTGCTCGCTGTTCGCATTCCCAGCAGACAACTTGTCTTGGGAGAGCTCAGACGCGGTCCGACAGTTGGTGCGAAACTTGGGGAAATGTGATTCGCACGTCGAGTTGGCCGCCAACGCATCCATTCGGCTCCCCAGAGGGGATTACTTTTATTGGTTGGGTGATTTGTTTGGTAATTTACACCACTCAA
>NW_018735988.1:0-32288 GCF_002204515.2 Aedes aegypti
CCCAATCCCAATCCCAATAATCCCTCCAATCCCAATTTCCCAATCCCAAATCCCAATCCCAATCCCCAATCCCCCAATCCCAATCCCCCAATCCCAATCCCCAATCCCAATCCCCCAATCCCAATCCCAATCCCAATCCCAATCCCAATCCCCAATCCCCAATCCCAATCCCCCAATCCCAATCCCCAATCCCAATCCCCCAATCCCAATCCCAATCCTCCAATCCCAATCCCAAATCCCAATCCCAATCCCAAATCCCAATCCCAATCCCAATCCCAATCCCAATCCCAATCCAATCCCAATCCCAATCCCAATCCCAATCCCAATCCAATCCCAATCCCAATCCCAATCCCAATCCCAATCCCAATCCCAATCCCAATCCCAATCCCCAATCCCCAATCCCAATCCCAATCCCCCCAATCCCAAATCCCCAAATCCAATCAATCCCAATCCCAATCCCAATTCCCAATCCCCAATCCCAATCCCAATCCCAATCATCCCAATCCCAATCCCCAATCCCCAATCCCCAATCCCAAATCCCAATCCCAATCAATCCCAATCCCAATCCCAATCCCCAATCCCAATCCCCAATCCCCAATCCCAATCCCAATCCCAATCCCAATCCCAATCCCAATCCCAATCCCAAATCCCAATCCATCCCCCAATCCCCCAATCCCAATCCAATCCCAATCCCAATCCCAATCCCAATCCCAATCCCAATCCCATCCAATCCCAACCCCCAATCCCAATCCCCAATCCCAATCCCAATCCCAATCCCAATCCCAATCCCAATCCCAATCCCAATCCCAATCCAATCCCAATCCCATCCCAATCCCAATCCCAATCCCCAATCCCAATCCCAATCCCAATCCCAATCCCCAATCCCAATCCCAATCCCAATCCCAATCCCAATCCCCAATCCCAATCCCAATCCCAATCCCCCAATCCCAATCCCAATCCCAATCCCAATCCCAATCCCAATCCCCCCAATCCCAATCCCCAATCCCAATCCCAATCCCAATCCCAATCCCCAATCCCAATCCCAATCCCAATCCCAATCCCAATCCCAATCCCAATCCCAATCCAATCCCAATCCCAATCCCAATTCCCCAATCCCAATCATCCCAATCCCAATCCCAATCCCCAATCCCCAATCCCAATCCCCAATCCCAATCCCCAATCCCCCAATCCCAATCCCAATCCCAATCCCCAATCCCCAATCCCAATCCCAATCCCAATCCAATCCCAATCCCCAATCCCCAATCCCAATCCCAATCCCAATCCCAATCCCAATCCCAATCCCAATCCCAATCCCAATCCCCCAATCCCAATAATCCCAATCCCAATCCCAATCCCCAATCCCAATCCCAATCCCAATCCCAATCCCAATCCCAATCCCCAATCCCAATATCCCAATCCCAATCCCAATCCCAATCCCAATCCCAATCCCAATCCCAATCCAATCCCAATCCCCAATCCCAATCCCAATCCCAATCCCAATCCCATCCCAATCCCAATCCCCCCAATCCCAATCCCCCAATCCCAATCCCAATCCCCAATCCCAATCCCCCCCAATCCCAATCCCAATTCCCAATCCCCCAATCCCAATCCCAATCCCAATCCCAATCCCAATTCCCAATCCCAATCCCAATCCAATCCCAATCCCAATCCCAAATCCCAATCCCCAATATCCCAATCCCCAATCCCCAATCCCAATCCCAATCCCAATCCCCAATCCCAATCCCAATCCCAATCCCAATCCCAATCCCAATCCCCAATCCCAATCCCAATCCCAATCCCCAATCCCAATCCCAATCCCAATCCCCCAATCCCAATCCCAATCCCAATCCCAATCCCAATCCCAACCCAATCCCAATCCCCCAATCCCAATCCCCAATCCCAATCCCAATCCCAATCCCAATCCCAATCCAATCCCAATCCCAATCCCAATCCCAATCCCAATCCCAATCCCAATCCCAATCCCAATCCCAATCCCAATCCCAATCCCAATCCCCAATCCAATCCCAATCCCAATCCCAATCCCAATCCCCAATCCCCAATCCCAATCCCAATCCCAATCCCCAATCCCAATCCCAATCCCAATCCCAATCCCAATCCCAATCCCAATCCCAATCCCAATCCCCAATCCCCCAATCCCAATCCCCAATCCCAATCCCCAATCCCAATCCCAATCCCAATCCCCAATCCCAATCCCCAATCCCAATCCCAATCCCAATCCCCCAATCCCAATCCCAATCCCCCAATCCCAATCCCCAATCCCAATCCCCAATCCCAATCCCAATCCCAATCCCAATCCCAATCCCCAATCCCAATCCCAATCCCCAATCCCAATCCCAATCCCAATCCCAATCCCAATCCCAATCCCAATCCCAATCCCAATCCCAATCCCAATCCCAATCCCAATCCCAATCCCCCAATCCCAATCCCAATCCCAATCCCAATCCCAATCCCAATCCCAATCCCAATCCCAATCCCAATCCCAATCCCCAATCCCAATCCCAATCCCAATCCCAATCCCCAATCCCAATCCCAATCCCAATCCCCCAATCCCAATCCCAATCCCAATCCCAATCCCAATCCCAATCCCAATCCCAATCCCAATCCCAATCCCAATCCCAATCCCAATCCCAATCCCCCAATCCCAATCCCCAATCCCCCAATCCCAATCCCAATCCCCAATCCCAATCCCCCAATCCCAATCCCCAATCCCAATCCCATCCCAATCCCAATCCCCAATCCCAATCCCAATCCCAATCCCAATCCCAATCCCAATCCCAATCCCAATCCCCCAATCCCAATCCCCAATCCCAATCCCCCAATCCCAATCCCCAATCCCAATCCCAATCCCAATCCCCAATCCCAATCCCAATCCCAATCCCAATCCCAATCCCAATCCCAAATCCCAATCCCAATCCCCAATCCCAATCCCCAATCCCCCAATCCCAATCCCAATCCCAATCCCAATCCCAATTCCCAATCCCAATCCCAATCCCAATCCCAATCCAATCCCAATCCAATCCAACCCAATCCCAACCCAACCAAACTATTTGTATTCGATGTTACCTATTGAGTAGTGTGCTGTCATAAGGTTTTGCTAATGTTTTTTTGGGACAGGTAAATTTCTTCCATCTTCTGAAAAAATATTACTCATATACCATGACCCCACAGTTATGGATCAAATAGTGTGGAGTCCCAACCTATAAAATTCAATAAAACGACATGGAAACGTAAAATTGTAATTTAAAAGCACGAATCGAATCGTTCCGAATTGGAGCTTCGGTTAGCAAAACTGTTTTGAGTGTAATATTTACATAGGATTGCATAAAAATTAAAAATTGTGTCGGTTCCTGAAAACCATATTATGGATCAATTTCATATTATGGATCAAATTGTGACATATTACGGATCAATGCGCAAAATCAAGAGATTTTTCAACTCAATGCATCTGTATTGCATGGTATGGCGAAAGTTAACAATGTTGTCATATATAACTGCAAAAATAGCAGTGTTAGAGCTGGAAAAAGGGTAAAATGCCCTTTTTATTGTGATACTTATTGTAGTAACTGAGACGTGAACTGTTTCCGCTCCACACCAAGTTTTCCTCCCATTTTTGCCGTGCTAAAATATGAAATTTACAAAACCTTGATGTTTTATTAGTTTTATCCTTAGTGCTATGTCTGAAAAAGTCGAATCCAATGTATAAAATAGCAGAAATATACATTCTTTGGAAGTGATCTATAACCGTGGGTAAACAATCATTTCCTGGTCCATATTATGGATCACTAGTTAGAAGTGCTAATATTCGGTGTTTTGAATAAAAATTCATGTAAAAATGTTTTCCAAAGATGAATTCATACTAAATCGAAGCGAACGAGCATAAAACATACTATAACAGTTGAATTTTACCAACCTGTGGGAGCTTATGAATGCTGACGGCACTTCTTACAGAAAACGGCCATATTATGATAGCTGTGTGCTACCAACTAAACATTTGTCAACTACACCGTTTTTTAGCGGTTGAATGTTGTGCTTAACATTACAAATGGTAGAAGACAAATAGTATAACATGGGAAAAATATGTTTTACGTCAATGTTTATGTTTTGAGCGAGTTATCCGATGTTGAACGCCAAAGTGATCTGTCACTGTGGGTGATCCGTAACTGTGTGGGCATGGTACTTCCTATCTCCCGTCGTCATCTAGGTCCTAGTCCTCAACTGTGTTGAAATAGAGCTAGACTGATTTGATTACTACACCACAATCTTCCCAAGCTACATCAACCCTTTGTTGGAAAAGGTGGCTACGATAATGCCTTCCAATCCAAGCCGAAAGGGTAAGCAAGCTGATTGGCGCCTTTTGTTCTTCGGCATCGGAGCGGATTGTTAACCTAGTAATAGAATTACGAATGACGGATAACTTGCATCACCCTCGCTACAGAAGTCTATGCGGGGTTCGAACCCTTTAATGTGGCAGGGATAAGGGGGCTCGGAGGAATAACAATATCCCCACCGAAACGGAACGGTTATGAAACGGGAAGCTCGAGACGATTTGAAGCAGTGGTCTTTAAACTGTGACCCGTGAGCAAAGGGTTTTTAAGGCCACGAAAGGATTTTTGAATGTTTATTCAATTATAATTTCAGTGGTAACTTCAAGGAATCTATGAAATTCATGAAAATTCATTAATGCCATGGACAAATTTTACACAGGATCCTCACACACGTATTTTGCGGCCCACGTGATTTTTTGAAGACATTGAGTTGGCCCATCAGATCAGTTAGGTTGAGGCCCACTGACCAAGAGGGAGGGATTCCATCCGTGGGTTTATTATCGATCAATTAAAGCTTTTTTAGGGATGAGAAACGAGTCAGTTCCATTGACTGCCAACATATTTACTGCGCCGCCACACTCTAATGAACAATAATAGAATTTTAATCCAATCTGCTGTGGTTTTGGAAACTGACACGCCTGGCGTGGCTTTGTTGGTTCTTCTTTGGAATTTCGTAGCTTTTGAATTTTGTATGCTCATGAAAGTTTGGATTGAAAATCGAATAGTTGAGCTGAAAGCGTACATTGTACGACAAGCTTCCGATCCACGCTTCCGTTAATATCCGGCTGTCAAAGTCAATTTATGTTCGGCTTTTTTGCCTTGCTGCGCGCGCTCCTGCAGGCAACAAATCATGGCTCAGGCAGCAATATGCTACCCAATGGGACAGATGAGAGTTCGTTTGCAATGAATTATGTGCAGCGATTATTGGAAAAAGTAGGGAATGCAGGCAGTGGACATTTGTAAATCAATTGTGAACATTGTTCACACGAAAGTTTAAAAAAGTTGATGAAACACATTGGTTAGTATTCATCCGGTACAAAGTAAATATAGTTCGAAATATTAAAACAGTGTGAATCCCTTACAACGTTTTTTTTTTCAACCTTATTCAGTTAAGTATTGCAACATTACCTCCACAATTATTAACAAAAAAAATTTTTCAACTCGAACTTTTTTACAGAGCTCGTGCGGTAGATCCAAACTCAAAAGAGATCCAATTTTTTTGTTTATCGTAATGATCGACAGGATGGAGCATGTGGTGGAGTAGCAATCATCATCCATAGGCATATGAGACATCAACTTTTTTCGTCATTTGTAACCAAACTTTTTTAAACTTTGGGTGTTTCTGTTGAAACACAGCTTGGTAAATATACTTTCATAGCTGCAGCCCTGTCGCCCTGCTTAGTCGACGACTAAGAAGCTCTTATCTGATTTTTTGAGTATCGCCAAAATTTATAAAAAATGATAAGTTTTGTAATACATCTTTGCAGGATCAAGTGATGCTCAACGCCCTGTAGGACATTGACCAAAATTTTCAAGCTGTAGCAAGCCCCTGGTGTAATTCAAACTTATCTGACGTAGATCTCTGTGAAGTCCTAAGCGTGCTAACACCCTGTAGAGCTTCAATTAAAATTCTCATGAATATTTTAACGCCCTTCAGGGCACCAATCTAAATCCTGGTGAATTGTCATGAGGTCATGCAATGCCCAATAAGACATGAATCAAAAATTCCTAACCGTCTGGAGCATCCTGGAGTAATTTGCTGTTGGCTTACGTAGATCTTTGCGAGGTCATAAACATATTAACGACCTATTGGACGTGAATCGAAATTCCCTAGCTGTATCACTGCAGTCGAGTGATTAACCTTATCGCCCTGGAATGATGTGTCCTTGTCATCCTTGTCAGTCATGAGCATGTTAACGCCCCTATTGAGCACAATAGAAAATTTCTAGCGGTATCAGCATTCTGGAGCGATTTAACCTTATCACACGTAGACCTGTACGGCGTCAGCATCCCTTTAGGATATCTATCAAAATTTTCTATATGTATCAACGCCCTGGTGAATAAATTAAAATATAATTATGAATATTTGTGAGGTCATGAGAATTTTAACGTCCTATAGGGCATCAATTTAAATTTTCCAGTTATATCAGAACCCAAATGTGTTTGACTTGTAACGCTCCGTTCCGTTTCCAAGTAATCGGCTTAAGCGCCACCTTCGAAGAAGGACCGTTACTCCGTTAATTAGCCCGGAATGAGACTGCCATCTCCGGGCAGGTCAATCAAAGTCATAAGAACTGATGTCGCAATTTGATCCCAAACGTCGTACGGCAAATCAAACAAATATAGCTCCTTCAATTTAAAATATAAGAAAGGAAAATTAACAAAAATACCTCAATAATCCACCAAAGGAGAATCGCTTAGCTCTAATTAGACAAACACAATTAACAATTAAATTCAAATTGATTGCGTGACGCGGAAAGAAAAGTAGAGTACTTAAACTAAACTTGAAGTAGGTTTTATTAAATTCAAATTCAATCTCGATCGCGAAACAAATTCAACTAAATCTATCGAGAAAGCTAGTTTTTATTTAGTTACTAAAACTTTTAATTCAAAGGCCAAATTCAAATAAACCTTATGACCTATCGTGACGTCACGCTTTCCTAGCTTTTGATTGCAATCTTATTTTCGCTCCGTGAGCAATTCAAATTATTGTGACCGGTCAACGACGAACGTCCCCCGACGTGATTCGTCCCAAATAAACGGGATGCAATTTCAACTTGGACACAAATTCACCAACACGTTGTCGGCTTCGGGCTCTAATTTTGCTTCGTCTTACTTACGTGCCCCGCGCGCCGGCTTATCATTCGGGGTATAGGCGTCCCCTTGTAGCGTGGAGTGATCGGCCGTGGGTTGTAGCGTGGCCAGCCGTGCGACTTATTGGCTTGCGGTGACACGGAACGATGTCGCACAATCGACGAAAGACGAGCGGGACGATTGCTTGAGCCGCCGACAGCAAGACGTTAGATCGCCGAACGGTGGATGTCCCCACTGCACGTGCTCGAAATAGTCCTCTTCAACGCCGCCCAAGTAGCACACGAAACATCTTCCAAAGAGATGCTATTCAAAAATGGTTTCAATCACGTATCAATAAAAGCATCTGTAACTTACATGGTTCTAGTTCGGTTGCATATCAATATACAGGCTCATAAAGTTCGATTTCCGTTCCAATGAACACGCATTTCACTTCTTGTTTGACGTTCAACATTTTTGAAACGACAAGATTTGCTGCAAATGTCCTTTGCAAATAGCAATGAAGTCAAGTTTGTCAAGATGTTTCCAGCAACTTTTCAAACAAACTCCTGAAACTTCTCCCAAAATGCCGGTTTTAATGTTATGTTTCAAATGACTTTCATTTAAAGCATCCGAAACATGCATTCAATTTTCGTTTCCATACCCACAACTAAAGAAGATTCATCCCAGTTGCGACCAAGTTGCACTAAACTACGTGTATGACAGCTAGAAGTTTGTTTGTTTGAATCGAGTTGCAATATGGTGGAGTTGCACCTTACGTATTATCTAACAACGAAAACATGGTCTAGCAACAGTTTGTTTGTTTGAATGGTGTTTCTCATATGTTTCGCGGAAGTTTTTGCAAAAAGTTTAGATTATTTCAGGCGTGGTCTAATTTCAACAGTAATGAACTTGTATTCCGAAGGGTGCAGTAAAGTTATAAGCAACAAGCTTTGATTAATGGGCCATGTGGTCGCTTTTATAGTGCATTGGCGTAGCAATTGTTCGAAGAGCTGGTGGAGTAGTGAGTAGAGGAGAAGTTTGGTGATCTTGAGGTCGGAAGTTTGGTTCTCGTTCATATTTTTGTTTTCATTTTTTTTCTCTCAAGTATTTTGCCACAAATTAGCAGTTTCGATATAACTTAAATATGTTGCAAACAGACTCCACCTCTTGCGCTTTTTGCGTTGCTATTGAGTGCAATTGAAAGTCATATTTTCAACCATTGACAACTTGGATTAGTTTCAAGAGATTATTTTATTCTTGAGTTGAAACAAACTGTGCTGCTTGGGCGTGCCCAGAGTTCGGGATAGCAGATCGTAGCTGGACTAAGTTTCACTTCCAGACTAACCGCCCACGTTGCTTGGGCACGCTAATCCTAATCAACGTGGAATGATCTCACTATTAAGCTCACTATTAGTTATAATAAGGCTTACCTGAATTTAGTTTGTAATAAATTCACTACTAAATGATGTTTCAAGCAGCACTTCACTCGACAATTTAGTTGCTAATTCAAAAAAAAGAAACACCACAAATTAAATAAACTAAATAGTACTATACGCGCGATGACTTACTTCGAGTTTAATTATTCACTTGTACAAATTAACTTCTGTTCAACTTAGATTGAATTGCAAATATTACTCGGAAAGTATGTCTTGTTCCAACAAAGCACTCCACTGAATTGAAAGGACCGACGCGCTGCTAATTGTATCGAGCCTAAAAATTGCTGCGCAATATTTCACTATTGGAGGATTAAAGAGAGTTTAGTTACAATAGTCTTTTGTACTAGTTGGCCTTTTCCTAGCTACACCTGTCTGACTCTCTCTCTACGACGCAATTTATGAGACTCGACGCTATGGATTTAAATTTTGAAATATATCATTTTACTACCTAGGCCAACTCCTAGGCGGCGCTTAGAGTGATTGTTGTCTAGACTCTCGCATAAAACTGACAGCATTGTTGTATTCGAGCTAGCTGACAGCAAGACGTATGAATGAGTAAACACGAATTCACAATGTGTTTATTTTAAAGTGAATTTAAATTATCGTTACATTTCGCCCATGCTAAGAAATAAAAATTTTGAAATTTAAAAATTTCAAAATTTTTATGTTAATTTTTTTTTTTTAAGAAAATATTAACACAAAACATTTATAAAATTGAAAAATAAGTTTTTTAAATTCATTATCGGAATACCTAATCAAACTAACTAAACGGAATTTACGGAAACTAATGAAACACTGTATTGTCTAACGGATTTACTATGTTGATCTGCTCCGACGAAATTACTCATTACATTTACTCACAAACTGAATCATTCCTCAAAACGCATTCGTTATTCTATATTCCAATTACTTCAGAAATATCTGAAAATTTCTCCTTAACCTAAACCGATTTACTCCTGACATATCAGGAAATTTCAAATACCGACCCGAATTACTCCAATTAACGAATTGGAAAACATAATTACCTACCGAACTAATACACGAAACGCATACCGAAACATCGAAATCATTCACGCCCTATTCTAATCCTACCAGTCAACATAGCTACCCTATTCAGACGTTACAAGACGTTTCACGGAATGTCAAAAACTTTACTGTGAGAAAGTGCTGTCAAATTCTGTCAACACGCAGAAGGATGGAAACTATGAAAACAAAACAAGCTGAGGTAAGAAAAATGAAATATTTAACTAAATTTTCAGGTAATTTTATGAAAATACGGACTCTACGATGGAAATTCTGAAACAAACTATTGTAATCTACGGAAGGAAAGTGAAAAATCAACGAGAACCAAAAGTTATAGTGATAAAAATGCATTGTGAATTACGCTTTCGGGATGATCTCTGCTGTTCCAATAAGAACTCAGCTAATCCCGTTATGTGCGTAAGAGTGGCTTCGACTTCACGGTCAAGGTCAGAGTCTAATTTAACAGACTGGACTGATCGATCCCGAAGCACTAATTTGTCAACAACGTGAGGCAACCAAATGGACTTCTCAACGTTGGACTGTTTGCCGTAGCACCTGCATTCAGTGTTTTCTTTGGATGAGTGACTTATTGTTTTGTGCATCAGGCGGATGCACCGTCATAGCTTTAGTTTGTGTCGACGATCGAGGAAACCTATGGACATCTCGGATCGGACTGCATCGTTGCACCACCTATATGTGTGTTTGTTTTGAAAGTTTGTGTATGCACTACGCGACCGTAGTGCAGTCATAGCTTGTGCTTTTTTGAGCATTATTTATGGCTGAACCCTGTTCTATTTTTAGGCCTTCTTCAGGAAAGACCCATGAAAGGTTCCAGGGATTCTTTGACCTTCTTCGTTCTCTAGAACATAGGTGTTGGTCCCAAGCACCGATTGAACTCGAGCCCGAGTGTATTTTGTACCGAATTTCCCGACGAAGTGTTTTGCTTTATCCGACAAATGTACATCACGTTTATACACAACATCGCCGGGTTTGAAGACATGGTTTTCATTCGATCTCAAATTGTAAGGTCGAGAATAACGTTTGTACGCTTCTTGGAGATTCTGACGAACAAGTTCATACAATTTTCGAGTTTCTTCACTCCTATGCACCGAAGCGTAGGCGGTTTCTGACTCAAATTCTCTGAGATGTTCGTACTCGCTGCCCATACTGATCATGTTTCGGCCAAAATTTATAAAGTACGGTGTGAAACCCGTACTTTTCATGTACGCTTGTACGAATAGGCAGCAACAATCTTTTGTATGGACTCATCCCAGTTTCTGTGGTCTGCCTGTTTATTCAGAGCACATCGTATGGCCGTTACAATGACACGGTTGACCCTTTCAGCTGGATTTGGACTTGGGTGATACACGGCAAGATTCCATTGTGTCACCCCCATAGTTCTTCAGCAGATTTTTGAACAGGTCACTTTGGAAAACTTTGGCATTGTCTGTTATACAGATCGAAGGTGCCCCAAATAAGTTGAACACAAGGTTCTCCATAACGGCACAGACTCCTGGAGCCGTTGCTGCTTTCATGCATTGGGCCAGCACGAATTTAGAGAAAAAGTCACAGATCACAAGTATCCAGACGTTCCCTTTACGTGATTTTGGATAGGGCCCTAAGAAGTCGATGGAGATTAGTTCCCACGGTCGACAACAAAGTTTGTGCTTTCCACATGGTGGACGGACGTTCATATTTGGAACCTTAGATTCTTTACAAACGGGACAACTACTACAGAAACGTTTAATTTCACTCGCCATACGAGGCCAGTAGTAGCGTTCACGTACTTTCTCCAGGGTTTTAAGGAACCCGAGGTGAGCTACCTTGTGGATATCATCAATTGTAGACTTCCTCTCCGCTAAAGGCACGACTTCTTTCCAGCGGAACGCTGGGTCTTCTGGCAAGGTTGAGTTCGTTACGAACTTGAAAAGTTTTCCATTGACGATCTTGAAATCAGAATACTGGTCAGGATTCTGTAGAACTTGTTGTTTAAGGCCTTCAACGTACGGATCAGTCGGTGGACAATCCAAAACGTACAGGCTGCGGCTCAGAGCATCAGCGGGGATGTTCTCTGTACCCTTTTTGTATTGGAGCTCTACGTCGTATTTCGAAAGTTTTAGAGCCCATCGCGCGATTCGCGGACTTTTGGATTCAATACTCATCGTTTGAAAGAAACGTCAGGCTCATCACGGTTTGAAACCACGAAACGATTGCCTTCAACGAAGTGTCTAAAATTCTCAATACTCAAAAGTACCGCCAGACATTCTCTCTCGGTGGCGCTATATTTCCGTTGAGTACTCGATAATTTTTTTGAATAATAAGCTATGCACTTTCGTTCCCCGTTCTGGATTTGGACTAGGACAGATCCGATGGCCAAATCTGAACTGTCAGTTTCTATTATAAAGGGTAGTGAGAAGTCGGGGTTCGCTAAGATCGGTGCGGACACCAAGGCGTCCTTTAACTTCCTCAGAGCATTATCAGCCTCCATGGTCCATTCAAATTTTCTTTGTCCTTTCTTGAGGAGATCGGTAATAGGCACAGTAATTTCTGAGTAGTTTTTAATAAACTTTTGATAAAAGCCGGCAAGACCGAGCAATCGCCTGATATCTTTAACCGTTCGAGGTATGGGATAGTCTAATACGGGCTGGATTTTTGCTACATCCATCGACAACCCTTCTTCGGACAAAACATATCCCAGATATTTAATACTCGTTTGGCAGAACTTCGATTTTAGGATATTGATGGTCAAGCCCGCTCGTGTTAAACGTTCTCCCACACACTCAATTAAACGTAGATGTTCCTCAAACGATTCTGATACTATTATAATATCGTCTAAGTAGACGTAGACGAACGGCTCTAGGTCATGTCCAAGACTTTCACCATCAGACGGGCCATTGTAGCCGGAGCATTCGTAAGGCCGAACGGCATTACCTTGAAGCGGTACAAGCCCTTGTTGGTCCGGAAAGCAGTTTTGTTTTTAGCCTCATCGTCAAGTTCGACCTGATAGTACGATTCTGTCAAATCTATCACGGAAAAGTACCGAGCACGTTTGATTCGATGCAAGATTACGGTCATATTCGGAATTGGGAAGTCATCCTTTTGGTCAACGAGTTCAATCGCCGGAATCTAAGCAAATACGCCATTTCCCGGTGGGCTTCTTAATCGGTAATAGGGGATTGACGAAATCTGCCGACCCTTCACATTCTTCAATGACATCTAGATTTAAGAGTCTGTCCATTTCGGCATCAATCACTGTCTCAACTGCAGGAGACCATCTGTAAGACGGAATCCGTCGTGGTGTCGCTCCAGGAAGAAGTTCTATGGAGTGTTTCAATAAAGGGGTTCTACCCAATCGTCCTTCCTGAGTTACTGGAAGGTATTGAATGGCTTTAAAAAGTTGATTTCTTTCTTGAAGAGACAATTGATGTTCGGTTTCAATCTCCATCGGGTTTTCGATTTGCTTTGTGGGAATTTCTACTGTCGGCATTTCAAGACTTTGATCTTCTTCTTGAGGTTCGTCAACAGGTCCACGATTTACCTCAGGGATCACTTGAAAGCAAATGTGACCATCTTCATCACCAAAAATAGTTCTCGATATAATTCAGACATAGATCTCTCTTAGAAGCTGGACTATTCGACTCCTTCTGAACAGGCGTAACGACCAATTGGAAGTTGAAGGCAGTTAAGAAATCGATTCCTAAGATTAGCGTTTTAGCTATTTCAGGGACTACTAGAGTCGGGATAACTTTCGTAACGTCTTGGTACCGGTACGGGATATTCACATACCCCAGACAGGTGTACGGAGTTCGATCTGCGGTAAATATTCTTAAATCGCATTTCTGAACCTTCAAGCCAAGGCGAGTGAGGACCTGTCGAACTGATTATTGAGACACTAGCTCCGGTGTCTGCAAGTCCTTCTACCTGAATATCGAAACTGGAAACGATAAGGTGAGGGCATCTCCGGAAATTGGTCTGTATTAAAAGGTCTGATTAAATCGAGAAAACTGTGACTTGGGAACCTGTTCTTTAAAGTTGGAAGGAGCTCGGTTCCCGAGAATCTCCTCCTTCACTCGTTTTTTTGGTTTGGGCCTCCGAAGCTGCTCGGAGGTCATGTTGCTGTGGACAACGAAAGGCCGTTGTTTCTGGGTGTCCACACATGTGACAGAATATGCCTTTCTTTTGATCACATTCCCTCCAAAGGTGACCCGATTTGCGGCAATTCCAGCATAGTGGTTTAGCTCGATCGTTGGTTTTCTCTGAATTTAACCGTGGATTGATCTTTTTGTGGACCATTTAGTCCCTTTCGTGCCTGAAGAGCCGCGATCTCGAGATCTTCGTTTAGGTCTCTGAGTAGACTACTTCTTCCTCAGTGTAGACTTCGTTAATTAAAGGAGTTTTTGTTGGGCCTCTTGGATGATATAAATTTCCTTCCAGGGCATCGAATCGATAGCACAATAGAGTCCTAAAGCCCTGTCTCAATTTTAGTACCAAACGCTTAAGTTTAGGGCAGAAACCACATGTTTACTCAATTTTTAAATGATTTTCATTAGTTTAAGTACAACCAACATTTTTTTTATGATTTTTGAGATTTTGTCACACCCTTTGGTTTAAACTCAAATGTTGGGTATATTTTGTTTTCCGTGTCCCTTCCTAAATATCAGATAGGAACAACCCCAGTGTTAAAACTATATGCCCTGTGGGCATTTTTGTCGAAAAAGTGAATGTCAAACAAGACACAAGTGTCAAGGTTCATATTTGAAACCATTTTTAAAATTGAAGTTTAAAAATGTTATAGCCGTTAATTGAGTTGGAAAACTTGCTAAAGTAGTTTGCAATAACATGCTCTTTCGTATTATAAATAAAAACAAAAATTCATTAAACATTTTAGGACCAATTGGCTAAGTGCTCCAGAAGATGAAATTTCTTCTAAGGCCAGTCGTCCGTTTGTAGGACATTTTCATGTTCTCGACGACGATATCAAATTTTTCCACATCCGAAATTTTTTTATTCATTCTTTGGGACAGATTTTCAATGTCCGTGAGGAAGGCGCTAAACAGTTCGTTAGGGCGCTGTTTTCGATTTCGAAGAATCTTCCGTATGAAACGATCCCTATTGGGGTTGTCATACCTCATACGCAAATAATACAACAAGGTATCTCCACGAGCAGAATTTCGGCTCGTACGCGGAATACCAGACATAGGCGTCTTCTTTGAAGAGGAGATGCGCATGGGTTCTCAACTCTTCCTTGGAGATTTGGTAGGAACGACTCAGGAGTTCGATTTGTCGCAGGAAGTCAATAACGGAGTGGGATTGGCATCAACCTGCGAACTTAGGCCATTTCTCCATAATATTACAAGTTTTGATGTGGCAATCTACCACGCCTGATTGAAAATTAGTCCCATCCTCACTTGCTCGAGCGTTTAGAATCAACGTTCACCGGACAATTCGTGCGAAATTTGGGGTTCGTTGGGTGTATCTCGAACAGTTGGCCTTTACTGGAGATCTGGGATAACCAGGGGGTAACAAAACTGGGCCAAAGAATTCCTTAAAACCTCCCTAAACACTTGTGGAGTAGGATCAGTAATTGGATTGGTTTCTATTTTCCAGGTTGAAAACTTGACCTATCCGAGCTCTGCAGCTGCAAGGGCGCTGGCAGTCTCGGTGGCTCATGAGAAGCAGAACCAGACGACCAAGGACCATCGGGGTCTTGCAGTCTCACACCTGCCATCTGTCGAGCCAAATTGCTGGTAATCGGATCGGAGAAAGCTGTACGATTGTGCTGACTTTTTAACAACTGTTGAACGTAAGTATGAACATAATTTTGAATTTCAGAAACGTGTACGTTAATTGTTCAACGTTTCACTTTCATTCGCAGGACCGACAGTTGGGAGGCTTCCTGGTTGGGTACCGAAGCAGACTGGCTCGCCGCGAAGCTCTCACCATCCGATATACGGAAATCTTCATTTCTGGATTCTGGAATCATGGTTGCGAAGTCTGAAACATTCGTCGATCTGCATTTGCAGAGGACGGTTGAGAGAATTATGCTGATCGTGAAGTGGTAGGATGCTCCGAATGATTCAGGATGCACCGTCACCACCGGTTGCGGGTATTGCAGTGGATACCGTCGGCTGAGCCGTAGAATTTAGCAGCGGAGCGGCGTCATCTCTGGGCATCAGGAAAGAAGCATTCAACCGATTCAGCGAGTCATTCCTGTTGGAATCGATTCCAGGTTCACTGTCCCAGAATGGGTTCGTACCACCCGTATGTGATGCTGTCCCTGTAGGGTCGGAAAACCCAACAAAGTCCATATGGAACCCCTGCGATGTCACGGATTGATCCTCAGCCCTTCTTTCCACCTTGTGCTCGATTGCACCCCACGGAAAGGAAGCTGAAATCCCTCCGCTGAAAGTTGGAGGCGCGCAGCATGTTCCAACTCAGCCTGCAAGTTATTCGGAGCTGGAAAGCGACTGTCTAGCGAAAATCGATCTCTCCCAAGCCTATTAGTGGAATCATTAACCATCATTGATCAGCCCAGACGATACGAGGCGTGCGAGCAGGATTACCACCCACGGCTCCTTCGAGAGAATCGGCAAAATCTGATCCTGGTGGTGTAACCAGAGTTCTTTGAGAGTTTACGGTACGGTTCGAGTTCAATAGATCATCGAAACTATAGTTAGGGTTCGCCATATTTAGTAATTCACAATTCAATATAAATTCAATACAAAAAATACGAAAATACCGGATAGAAATAATATTGTTGAGAAAAAAAAGAAAAATAAAATTAGGAGATTTTACTACGCTTGTAAATTTTGTTCAATACCGAATTCAAGATACAAACGGATCAAAATTGTGACGAATGCCGAATTTTCTTAACCGATTAGCCTATTTACTATCTTACTTGCCTACAGAATCTTAATTCTACTAATGCAAACTCTAAGATTAAATTCCGATTTTGTTAATTCAATTCACAAATATTTACAAAATTCACCAAAACTCAACTAAATTCAAAACCAATTTCTTATTTACAAAACGCCAAGGCACCGCTTTCGGGCCCCACGTTGGGCGCCAAAATGTAACGCTCCGTTCCGTTTCCAAGTAATCGGCTTAAGCGCCACCTTCGAAGAAGGACCGTTACTCCGTTAATTAGCCCGGAATGAGACTGCCTTCTCAGGGCAGGACAATCAAAGTCATAAGAACTGATGTCGCAATTTGATCCCAAACGTCGTACGGCAAATCAAACAAATATAGCTCCTTCAATTTAAATATAAGAAAGGAAAATTAACAAAAATACCTCAATAATCCACCAAAGGAGAATCGCTTAGCTCTAATTAGACAAACACAATTAACAATTAAATTCAAATTGATTGCGTGACGCGGAAAGAAAAGTAGAGATACTTAAACTAAACTTGAAGTAGGTTTTATTAAATTCAAATTCAATCTCGATCGCGAAACAAATTCAACTAAATCTATCGAGAAAGCTAGTTTTTATTTAGTTACTAAAACTTTTAATTCAAAGGCCAAATTCAAATAAACCTTATGACCTATCGTGACGTCACGCTTTCCTAGCTTTTGATTGCAATCTTATTTTCGCTCCGTGAGCAATTCAAATTATTGTGACCGGTCAACGACGAACGTCCCCCGACGTGATTCGTCCCAAATAAACGGGATGCAATTTCAACTTGGACACAAATTCACCAACACGTTGTCGGCTTCGGGCTCTAATTTTGCTTCGTCTTACTTACGTGCCCCGCGCGCCGGCTTATCATTCGGGGTATAGGCGTCCCCTTGTAGCGTGGAGTGATCGGCCGTGGGTTGTAGCGTGGCCAGCCGTGCGACTTATTGGCTTGCGGTGACACGGAACGATGTCGCACAATCGACGAAAGACGAGCGGGACGATTGCTTGAGCCGCCGACAGCAAGACGTTAGATCGCCGAACGGTGGATGTCCCCACTGCACGTGCTCGAAATAGTCCTCTTCAACGCCGTGCCCAGAGTTCGGGATAGCAGATCGTAGCTGGACTAAGTTTCACTTCCAGACTAACCGCCCACGTTGCTTGGGCACGCTAATCCTAATCAACGTGGAATGATCTCACTATTAAGCTCACTATTAGTTATAATAAGGCTTACCTGAATTTAGTTTGTAATAAATTCACTACTAAATGATGTTTCAAGCAGCACTTCACTCGACAATTTAGTTGCTAATTCAAAAAAAAAGAAACACCACAAATTAAATAAACTAAATAGTACTATACGCGCGATGACTTACTTCGAGTTTAATTATTCACTTGTACAAATTAACTTCTGTTCAACTTAGATTGAATTGCAAATATTACTCGGAAAGTATGTCTTGTTTCCAACAAAGCACTCCACTGAATTGAAAGGACCGACGCGCTGCTAATTGTATCGAGCCTAAAAATTGCTGCGCAATATTTCACTATTGGAGGATTAAAGAGAGTTTAGTTACAATAGTCTTTTGTACTAGTTGGCCTTTTCCTAGCTACACCTGTCTGACTCTCTCTCTACGACGCAATTTATGAGACTCGACGCTATGGATTTAAATTTTGAAATATATCATTTTACTACCTAGGCCAACTCCTAGGCGGCGCTTAGAGTGATTGTTGTCTAGACTCTCGCCATAAAACTGACAGCATTGTTGTATTCGAGCTAGCTGACAGCAAGGACGTATGAATGAGTAAACACGAATTCACAATGTGTTTATTTTAAAGTGAATTTAAATTATCGTACAACACGTGTCATGAGCAAATTAACGTCCTGTATGTTTTCATCGATATTTCCTAGTTGCATCTACGCCCTGATGAATTTTGACCTTCCATCAAGTAGATCTTTGCGAGGTCATGAGCCTATTCACACCCTGTAGAACATTTATAGAAATTTGACCTTACTACTCGTAGATTTTTGCACAGTCATGAGCATGTTGACACCTTGAAGGATATTATTCTAAATTTTCTAACTGTATCAACGCCCTGGTGAGTAAATCCAAATATAAATAAAAAAAAAACATCTGCAAGTACATGAGGCATTTACGCCCTGTAAAACATCAATCTATATTTTCTATATGCATTAATGGCCTGGTGAATTTTGACCCTATTTCACATAGATATTTTTGAAGTCATGAGCATGCTGTTTTTCATCGGAATCAATATTTATTTGAACACTGTTTGCTAAAAATAGCTAATATATTTCAGATTGGGTCAGCAGTCAGCTCTGAATAAAAGCTGAAGTAATGTTCTTGTTCAGTTTTAAGCTGGAGTAATGTACGTGTTGTTTGATATAGTTGAATAGAAAATCCTGCAGCTCCAAGAGAATTATATTTGCACTGGAAGGTTGTGTTATCATTTCAAGTAAGTATTGCGCTAATAAAGCTGACGATAGGAATCATTGATTCAAAATCCAGTATCCAAATGATTTCAAAAAGTGACTTGCATTTCATGATTACTGTCAACACTGCATTTAAACTACAGTGAAAAAAAAAAAAGATTATCCAGTACAGAAGGTTACAAGTTTGGAGTTCATATCCCAACAGTTCACGCAAATTTCTGTCGTAAATGGTGCTACCTTAAAATGGCAAATCATCAACTGGGAGCATTAACGTGATAGTGTCTTTGATAAATTGAAAATATATGGCTTAAGCTAACATAACTTTTCTACTCAGTCTACTCTGACTTGACGCTGACCAAATGAATGTTATGAGAAAAATCCTCCAATTATTCCAAACAAAAAATGATCACGGAATTTAATTTATGGAATTTTCTTAGGAGTTCTGTTAAAAAAATGGTAGAGCTGTTACTCTAAGAATTAAGTAATAGATCACTTAATGTACTTTTCTATAATTAACTCTATTAAAAAAAACTCCGCAAAATTCCTCTCAAATTATATTGGATACAAACATTCATAAAAATCCTGCAGCAATTCTGTCTTCCTGGATAAGTCTCTTCGAGCCACTCGAAAATGTAAATGAATCTCTGATATGATCTCTATAGAATTGCCACTATTGAGACTTCACAGAAACATCCAATGGCGTGATTTTAGGAAACTCTATGAAAATTTCCGGAAAGATGTTGGAAAATACCTTCTAGCTGTTCACTCGGTAATATATTTTCAATATTTCTAGATCGGCTGGGGATGGTAAGTATGGGCCTAAATTTTCGAACATCCTCACTACAGTAGGGAAAGTGTACCAGTTATGGATGTAGCGGTTCCCTATTTGGCCATATGTATTTTCTTTAAAACTTCCACATTTTGAATATTTTTGAATGTTTTAAATCAAGATTCATCTGATATTAAACTACTAAAACAAACAGAATGATTAAAAATTTGAAAATAGTCAAATTATCACGTATGGCCAAATAGGAACGATTATGTCCATAACTGGTACACCTACCCTAGTTCAAATGCGTTAATCTCATCAAATCGCCTAATGTTGGGTACATGAGTTTTCCAATCCATCGTTCCCAGCCTGCCTGTAAATGTAAGAAACTGGGATTTTTTATAATAGTTCTGGGTTACTATAGTAGTTGTCTTCAGCATCCGGTGGTTTGCTAGCTTCAATTATTTTTTCCTACAGCAGCGATAGGGAAAAAAATTTATTTGTTTTGTCTACTGTGAACCACTGTAGAAATCATAGATAATTTTCTCGGGGTAATTTAGAAATAAATGTGTTACGAAATTGTAAATTATAAAATTATGTAGAAAACATTACAACTTTTCTGAGAAAAAAAAGTTTTTGGATAATTTATGATTTTTTAATAAAATCTTTGGTAGATTGCGGAATCTCTTAACAAAACATAAGGATGAGTCTTTAAAAAACTTCCGCAAGGATCTTTTAGAGCGTTCTTATACGAATCTCTGGAGAGATTTTTGGATGATTCACTGAAATAATTTTTCGTAGAATTTTTGAAGGAGTTGATTAAACAGATTAATTAAGAATCTTATGACGAACTTTGGCAAGAACCCTAAGAGAAGGGGCAGAAGAAATTTGCTAGGGGAAATAGTGGTTATATTGCTAGAAAAGTCCCTAGATTGTCGAGCAATTTCTGTAAAACCAGTAATGCATGTAAATTCTGGAAAGAATCACTGAGTTAGTTTCTGAACATTTTTCTACCACTTCTGGAGCACCTTGGACGTAATTTAATCAAAAATATGTACGATCGACGAGAGGAATTTCGAATGAATGTCTAGGGTAATCTTCCTTTAGTTTTAAGATGAACTGCAACCAATCCAAAGTTCAATAACTAAAATTCGAATGGCATTAAATCCTTTTACCAGAACATGTTTCGTTACTTCCGAAAAAAAATCATAGCTGCGCCAATAGAAGAGACGTCGATAATGACTCGATTTCTTTGTTGTGTAGGACATATCTGTTCTTTGGAGATGTTACCTCGGGAGGAAACTCAAAATTAACGTGCTATTTTTTTTTTCGTCAAAGAGTAGAAGCGCCTTCTAGGCTATGAAAACGCCCCCTAAAATAAGTGACGACTAAGTAGCTCAAATTTTACGATGACAGAAATATATGTTTTTGATTAAACTCTTAATTGTTTTCAATTTAGCAAATTACGAAAATCCCATTTTTTATACTATGTGTCGATAAATCAAAATTCAATGCGATGACATCATGTTTTGTCGCTATAAATTTTATTATAGTGGTCTGGTGAACATGTTTGGCCAGAACATATTTTTTCGAGTGCATTCAAAAACTTATTTTATTTTAAACAAACTACAAAAAGTATTTTTTGTACTGCAGGATCTTGAATTTTTAGACAGGCACCTTCGGTAAAGTTGTTCAGAAGCTCAGCGACTATCATTATTTTACAAAATCTCGAATTTTAAGGATTAAAAAAAGAAAAAAATTGAGCTACTAAACAACTCTGCCGAAGACGCCATGTTTTTAAGTGACCAGGCTCCTTAGATATTTGCGCAACAAATATTTTATGTTCACTAACGTCCGCCTAGTGGCAAAAATTTTGAATCAACTAGCTCAAACAATGATAGTCCTTGAGTTACGAACAAACTTGCGAAGACGCTATCTTTCTAAGTGGTCAGGATCCTGAGATCTCAAAACACAAATTTCATCCTCATTAGCGCCTCCTAGTGGTAAAATCCGAATCTCTTGGCTAAAATAATGATAGCTTGAGCTAACTGAACAAATTTTGCCAAAGACGTCATATTTCTAAGTTGTCAGACTATTGGGATATTCGCAAACCAAGGGTGTTGTACAAAATACAACGCGCGACTACTCGCATCACAAAAAATCGCGCGACGGCCGAAAGGTTAAGGCAAAGAGGTTGAAAATCTAGGGTTTCTCGTAAGTTTTCGGTAAAACATGATTTATGTGTAGTCCAAAATAATTATGTCTGCACAAATATGCTCACTGGATTTGTACACGCGAAGTTATACTGAAAAAGCTAGATATTGTAGCGGTCCTGCCGACCGAAGGAAGCATTCCCCTCCCCGTATTGAATAATTCGAAAGATCAATGATCACCATTGATCTAAGAAAGAACCCTTTTATTTTTCGATGATGTTCCACGCAAGTTAGTGGATTACATCAGATGTGGGTTTTCACTAGGTTAACTAGAAACAAGCGATGTAAGCAGAAGAGAAGAACCTTACTGCTTGTTGCTCGTTAACGTGCTCCAATGCCGGAGAATGTTTTTGTTTTAATTTTGTTTGTGTGTCACCCGACAGCGCTGACTGAACGCCCCAACAAGGTCTCGGTCACATGGCTGCACAAACCGAGCCAGAGCGACGCTCGTTTTGGTTTTTCTCTTTTTTCTCTTTATTTTCAGATTGGGAGATTGAGTTCCCCGCGGGAGCGCGATAAAACGCCCCGATCGCTGGCGGTGAGGTCCCCAGTTCTGACGGTCCGTTACAGGAGGTGTGGCGTACGGGTTAAACCTACTTTTCGTTTTCGACATTTTCGTTCAAAGTTCAGTGGACATTTTCTGCCAAATTGACGAGCGGGTCATTTCGGGTCGAGAGTGTTTGATAGTGATATAAGGTGGATAAAGTATATTTCGGGAAATTGGTGAACCACCCACATACGCGATCAGAATCAAGGGAAAAGTGAAAGTGTCTCCATCGATTCCTTAAGAACGATTCTAAGGGCGGAAAGCTAGTGAATTGTGACGACTTTTAGTGTGAACATCTATAAAACTTTCCTCATTAACGAAAACCTATATGTCATCGCTTGGAATTCCGTTTTATTGTGGAATGTATTTCCCAAAACGCTAGAAAGTGTCTATTGCAAAATAACTTTTGGTAGACGCATTAATTAAGAGCCAATTAAAATGGTCGTTGATGCTCAGTTCCATTGCTGAAAGAATTTTCGAAATCGCTTCAAAAACATCAAAGATATGCATTGTCAAAGATGGATTTCCGACCTTTTCAGGGGGTTGGATGTACAGATGTAAGGTACTTTTGATCATGCTGTGGCGCCACTTGGTGAGTGAACTTCAGAATATAATTATCACTGAGTGGAAGATATCAGGCCTATGAACAAGTTCTCCAAACATAATATCATTATATTGTGAGTAATTTTCAAGTTATTTGTGCAAATCACTATCCTCAAAATAGGACGCTCGGCGTTAACAGGCTAAGAAACAACAATTTTGAAAATAACATTTCTCAATTTCCTTGCTCTGAGCCCCTTTGAAAATTATCAAAAAATTTGAAAAAAAAAACCAGAAGCCATTTCCGACATTGAAAGAGAAAAACACATTATTACTAACTAATTGTGAAAAAGGTTTAAACACTTACTATGTTGTATGAAAAGGCGCATAATTTTAATTTAAGACGCACTAGTCCAATTGAAAATCACTTGAATCCGGACTTCGAAAGCATTCTCAATCAAGAGAACGTTTTCGAAAATTCCTGGGAGACTGACGTGGAATAAGTGAGAACTATTAATAAAAAATAAATCGAAAATACGAAAACCTCTGGCAATGATGGAATTTTTTTTATCTAGAAACTTCCAGAAAGTAGCTTATCATTCTGAGATGAGCCAGCCTCGGGCTGCAAATCTCGTTAATAAAGATAATAATAATAATAGCTTATCATACTTAGTTGATATATTTAACAAATGCTTTCAATTAGCATATTTTCCTGACAAATGGAAAAATCCTAAGGTTGTTCCAATTTTAAAATCAGATAAAAATTCTGCAGAAGCTTCTAGCTATCGTCCAATCAGTTTGCTTTCCTCCATCAGTAAACTTTTTGAAAAGGTCATTTTGAACAGAATGATGGTCCACATCAACGAAAATTCAATTTTTGCCAATGAACAGTTCGGTTTCCGCCATGGACATTCGACCACTCATCAACTTTTACGTGTAACAAATTTGATCCGTTCCAACAAATCTGAAGGCTATTCTACTGGTCTTGCTCTTCTAGATATTGCATTCGACAGTGTTTGGCACGAAGGTTTGATTGTAAAATTAAAAACTTTAATTTTCCAACATACATTGTTAGAATAATTCAAAGTTATCTGTCAAATCGTACACTTCAGGTTAATTATCAGAACTCCAGATCTGAAAGACTTCCTGTAAGAGCTGGTGTTCCCCAAGGTAGCATTTTGGGACCAATATTATACAATATTTTCACATCTGACTTACCTGAGTTACCTCAGGGATGTCAAAAATCCTTGTTTGCGGATGACATAGGCCTCTCCGCCAAAGGACGAAGTCTGCGTGTCATCTGTAGTCGATTGTAAAAAAGTTTGGATATATTTTCTTCATACTTGCAAAAATGGAAGATTTCTCCTAATGCTTCCAAAACTCAACTAATAATATTCCCACATAAACAAATAGCTATTCATTTAAAACCTTCAAGTAGACATGTTGTCATGATGAGAGGGGTTCCAATAAATTGGTCAGATGAAGTTAAGTATCTAGGGCTCATGCTAGATAAGAATTCAACTTTCAAAAATCACATTGAGGGCATTCAAGCCAAATGTAATAAATGTGTAAAATGTCTCTATCCCCTTATTAATAGAAAATCAAAACTTTGTCTTAAGAACAAGCTTTTGATATTCAAACAAATTTTCAGGCCAGCCATGTTGTATGCTGTACCAATACAGTGGCCGAAATTCCTATAAGCACACACGCATTTTTCAACATTTGCGACTAGTTATTACATAAAACATTGACGATCTGTTACTAAAATGATATTTACTATATTTCCACTTGGTTGTATGAAAGACAGTCAAAATTAATAATTTTTCGATTTTGTGAAATAAAAATATCATTTTTTGGCCAGGAAATTCCTATAAGCGCACAGTGTCCAAGCTAACGCCATTTGTGTTTGCTTCACTCACACTACAAAAACTTGTCATTTTCTTTTGCTGCCGATGTAAACGGATGCGTGCGGAAAGTTTTGCGATTCGTGCACAGTGTTGTTTGTTGACAGTTTTCAAGATGCCGAAAGGAAAGTTCTTGGACGAAACGGAGCGAAGATTAATCCTTGAATTGAAGGATGTTGGCCAAAGTAACCGTGCAATCGCCAAGAGGATCGGTAGAGGAGAGACGGTCGTGCGAAATTTCCTGAAGAAAGGTGAGAATTACGGCATCCGGAAGAAAAACAAGGGCAACTCCAAGATCACCAACCGTGAGAGGAACCGAATTATCCAGCTTGGTGAAGCCGGGGAGCTGGATTCATCCGGTATTAAGAAGGAATTGGGTCTTTCCCTCACAACAAGGCGAGTATCTCAAATACTACGTGGATCTGGACACATGGTGTACACGGAAAAGGCCAAAAAACCCAACCTTACTCCGAGGCATGTTCAGGTAAGACTGGATTTTGCCAGAAACCATATGTCTTGGAAGCGGAAATGGAACAACGTGATTTTTTCCGACGAGAAGAAGTTTAATCTTGATGGTCCTGACTGCTGCGCGTATTATTGGCACGATCTTCGGAAGGATCCGCAAGTGAAGCTGAGCAGAAATTTCGGTGGAGGAAGTTTGATGGTCTGGGCTGCATTTTCACGTAGAGGTAAAACCCCGATTGCAACAATTACTACCAGAATGAAGTCCGAAAACTATGTTGAGCTTCTGGACAGTGTTTTGATCCCATTTACGGAGGATGTGATGGAAAACGAATTTGTTTTTCAACAAGATAACGCTGCGATCCATGTCAGCAAGGCCTCCAAACAATGGTTTTTGGAGCGGGACATCCCAGTTATGGATTGGCCAGCGCGGAGTCCGGACCTAAACCCAATCGAAAATCTTTGGGGAATCCTCGCAAGACGGGTTTACAGTGGAGGACGGCAGTTCGGATCAGTTCGAGAGCTGGAAGCAGCTGTTAGAGAGGAGTGGCGTAAAATTCCTTTGACAATGCTGCAGAACCTCGTCGATTCAATGCCGAAACGAATTTATGAAACAATTCTGAAAAAATGGTAAACAAACCAAGCACTAAAGTTGTTGTGTTCTTGTGATATGATTTTTCATGATCTGAAAATAAAGGTGCGCTTATAAGAATTTCCATACTCAAATCCCGTTTTTTCCTCTTCATTCCAAACTGTTTGAAAGAAAAGTCTTAGTAGTTGGTAGAAATATCATATTATCCGAATACCTAAAAGCAGAGATGATTTATTGAAGTATTGGACTTTCATACTACATGTGCCGGTGAAAAATGGTCATGCGCTTATAGGAATTTCGGGCACTGTATGGACTAGCTGTTGTAATACCAGGAAGAAAGCTCTGCAGATAATTCAAATTAAAATTTTGAAAATGATTCTGAGGCTTCATCCCTGGTATAGTACCAATGAGTTACATGGAATATCCAATGTTGAAACATTGGAAAAGATGTCAAATAAAATAATTAATAGTTTCAGGCAAAAATCGTTACAATCTTCTATTGCCACGATTAATGCGTTATATGTTTAGGTTAAGTATATTGAAAACGTATTTTTTTGTTCTCTTATGAGCAGGTGAAAACAACTCACCTGTAAAAAATATGAACTCCTACGGCAAATGAAATGTAATATTTTGTTAACAAAATGTAAATAAAATCTTAAATTTGTTTTACAAAATTAGGATGATAGTGTTGTCTAATAACACAGAACACCTAGATATAAGAAATGAGATTCTATGACACTACCCGAACGCCACTACCCCGAATGCCACTACCCCGAACGCCATTACCCCCCGAAAGCCATTACCCCGAATGGGTCATTACCCCGAACGCCATTACCCCGAATGGATAACATTTTGAGACATATTCTAGTTAGAGAGTGGGGAGATAATTGTACGATTCCTTTTGAGTATTTCACGAGTTTGGCTCAAAAATGTATTTTTCAAATATTAGAAGATAAAAAAGCAACTAGTTGTTCAGCAAATAATTTTTACACACTAATTTTTGTCCTCTAATTTTGGGAAGATTCACACAGCCACATTGCAATGCTCTGAAGAACAGCCTATTTGGAAAAGAAGGGTGAATTTATTATGAGAAAGATAGCTATAATATGTACAATAAGGACAGCTATAATATGGATATAGTAAAGTCTCTTATTGGACGTCGGTAGCCACTTCCTTTACTCATTTTTATAGGTGTCGAGCATTAAGATTAAGATCTTCTTAAAGATTTTGTTTCGTAAACGATGGTAATGGAAGTTCACCCTGAGATAGTCGCTGCAAGTGTTGTTGTATGGAACCCGCCTAAAAACCAACCTAATAGACGACCGTTCCGCTATCGCACTTGTACACTTGTACATGTTAGAAAAATCTGCGGCCTCTGATTGACGCTACAGTAAGAACTTTTGTTGATTTGTGGGATCATTAGTTTGAATTTCTGTGAGATAACCACAAAAACATTTTTTTTTTGATTCAAGATAATGAAGAAATGATGATGGCAGAAAAGTGGTGAGTAAATCCATAAGATACCTGTCTGTTTTAATACAAGAAGATAATAGAAAGGTAGAATTTCCGATTAGAATTATAGCAGGAATGACTTTAGTGAATGCCTTCAAGATATATTCCTTTATAAAAAGCTGTTCTATATGGAAATATTAGTGACTAGCTTATCCAACAAAAAGGTGAAAGAACAGCCTATTTAAAAAAGAAGGGCGAATTTCTGGTGAAATGTTTGCAGCTATGACGTGAATGATCACTGTAACAACGTGATGCTATGACACAACCTATATTCATAAGAAAGGAAAATATTTGTTCAAAAACAAAATTGAAATATGAACACCAACAAGTCCAAATACCGGTGATTACGCATCCGTTAAGTAACACCATATTGATGGTTATGGATTCGAATTACTTTCAGTCAATAAAATACTTATTTTATTAAAGCCCATTCACAAATTCCGTATCGCTGAAGGGAGCAAAAAAGTTTGTGGGTGGTTGTCCTCAAAATGTTACAGCCCATTCACAATATGTAGAATTTCCATACAAAAAAAAGTACGAGGGGCTGGGTAGGTGTTAAAAATGGCAATTGGTGGCGAAATGAAATTTGTGAATGAACCCTTGAATTGCGAAGGTGCCCACTGAGCTGATAAACAGGCACTGTCTCTGAAAGAATGATTCTTCTCATAGTTGCCATCAAGATATTTCGAAAGAATAGCTGACATATAAAAGAAGGGATAATATATGATGAACATTTTACCGACGAATTTTACGTGCCATTAATTACCAGCCTTCATTAGAGACGCATTTTTGCACGCAAAACAAGATATACTGTATCTCTTATTATTCGGGGTAATGGCTCATTCGGGGTAGTGGCGTTCGGGGTAATGACCCATTCGGGGTAATGGCTTTCGGGGTAGTGACCCATTCGGGGTAGTAGCGTTCGGGGTAGTGGCGTTCGGGGTAATGGCGTTCGGGGTAATGGGATGGAGCCAAGAAATGAATGTAATGTGTGAAATGATACTAGGGTGCCGGTGCCATTAGTGGACTACCTAAGCTATAAAAAATCATAACATAATAAGGAAAAGCCTTAACAGAGATCTTTTGGCGTTAACAGAAAGATTTCAACCTCTACTATATGTGAAAAATATAAAAAGAGTGATAAATTTATTTTTTTTAACATAAAATCGCTTGAGCCACTATTGGTACACGTGTTCCAGTAGTTGCGCTAGTGCTCCAGTAGTGGACGTTTGGGAATTATATAAGGAATTTTCTACACAATAGTTGATTTTTACACAGATTCAATATTTTTCCCTCGGAGCAGCAACTAAAAGCTTTCGAATGAAGCATAAAGATAATATCTGAGCCTTTTCTTAATTTTTATATATTTATTTATAAAACTGCTTCCGTCATTGCTCAACTATTGGAACACGACGGCAACTACTGGTGCAAGGGAGCAAATTTTTTGCGTAAACTCAATTATTTATATGACTTTTTGATAAAATAAAAAGCTGAAATTTGACAAATCGATTAAACTAGAAGCGAACTATCCACCAAAAATAGCGCAGGCCGTTTTTATCAAAAAATGTACGTTTTATTCCATTGTCCAATCTACTGGTACATTACAACCACTGGTACCGGCACCCTAATAAAGAAAATAAAAAAAAAGGATTTTAGAGAAAATCATTATATATTTTAATTTAACTGTTAGTTTATAATTGTTAGCTACGAAAACTTCCGTCAACCGTTAATCATCTGATTTGTAAAGCAGACTAATCTAATCGTATTATGATTTCATCCAACAAATAAAAGATAGATAGGCAAGCATGAAGGTTCTATACCATCCAGAAGAATATTTCAGCAAATATTTGCTCAATTTCGAACCTGGACCATTGGAATGCAAATACCTGCGATACGGTGCAGTTGCATCCAGCCAGCATAAGTTCATACCCTTCCCCAAGTCTCTCGAACGCCCATTGACTAATGGAAACGGTGATTTCTCTATTCCACGTGGACACTGACTGGCGGCAACTAGGTACAGATGCAAACATGAGCATTTTCCAACCTCGGACCGTGTGGCCAACATCATCGACCGGACCATCTGTTATATCAACTATAACCCCTCCGGAAAAGTGATGCAGTGGTAATAAATTAATTGGAAATGTGGAAAATAAACAGAAGTGCACTCCGGTGTCAAGCCCCAACTGCTATCGTCGGTGATGATGAACTTTTCCTAGTTTGGTACGGTTGTGGAGATTCATCTGAGTTGAGTGTGTGGTTTAATGAATGAACTATTTTTGAGATAAACAAGTTTGTCTATGGGTCGTTATAAAACCGGGAGCTTTTTCGCTGCACAATATGTGCAATTTTGGAAAGCACTCAAACGAGCATTGTTGACTACCATAAAATCGATAAATCATCAAACATATACAAAGTCAAGTGCTACTTCAAAATTATATAAAAGTAAAAGTTTAAGAAGCATTCTTAAAGTTGTTCCCATCCATTGCTTAAAGCAATGCACAGTCTGAAGAACTGAAGACAGACTACACTTTGCCCTTTTCGCATGTATTCGGATCGTCATCGTGGTGTCACTGCTCTTCTCAAACCAAACCAAACCAAACCACCAGCCCTACAGTCACGGAAGCCCAAGGGTTGTGAATCCGGTGTTGTTGTGTTGAAATTGAAATTATCATTGGAACAATACCAGAACGACGATGACGTTGGAAGCACGCAGACATTTTACTACGTCTCGCCACCGGTTTCCACGTCCTGTTTCCGACTGGTTGAGCTATCTTTGATGGTTAAGGTTACATCCCACCACCCGATCAGAAGTAAATACCAGGTTTATAACAAAAAATACCAGAATGATCAAGATTTCAGTTTTTAATTGAGAACTGACAGTGATTGTGCGATATTTGCCAGAAAACCATTCGCCAGAAAACTTTTCGCCAGAATGACATCCACCAGAAAGTACCATATGCCAGAAAACCATTTGCCAGAAAGTACCATTCGCCAGAAAACCATTCGCCAGAATGTACCATTCCCCAGAATGGATCATCCCCTAGATTTTTTTACAGTTGAATCATGTTGTAGGAGAAATAATCGAGCCAGAGCGATAAAAAAAATGTGAGATTGTTTTTGTTAGTTAGGGAAAGTGTACCAGTTATGGCTATAGTGGTTCCCTATTTGGCCATATGTGTTTCTAGAAATTTTCACATTTTGAATATTTTTGAATGTTTCAACATCAAGATACATTTGATATCAAACTACTTAAACACACAGAATGATTAAAAATTTGAAGATAATAAAATGTTCCCGCATAGCGAAATAGGGAACCATTATGTCCGTAACTGGTACGTCTACCCTTCTTAAAAAGTACAGGGTATGTTGGACACCATCTAAAATTGACTTAGTGAGCCAGCTTCAAATATCCGTTTTGGGTATTGTGGTTCTAGTATTCTACTTGTTGGAGTAGGAACACATGACTTCCTTACGGTTAAAAAAATCGATTTCTCGGTGGTTCAACGACCAACATCGACATTTGAAGCATTATAAAAATAAATTGAAAATACAGCACTTAACCCTTTGGGACCGTGGAACTCGAAAGAAGAAAACATACAATAGAATCACAATTCCATTCATTAGACGCTGTTCCACTATGTATGAAAGGTACTGCTTACTGATGTAAAGATTTGATATTCAGCATGACGGATAAGATAATAAAGTTTTCCCTGTAAAATGGTATTATAGTTTGGAAGAATTCCATCCTAAGCTGTTCTTCAAAGTTTTGTTGCTTCTTATGGACTAATTCATTGAATATTAACGAGATTTTATTATACGTTGCAACTATTGTTATGCAGATGTTGTAGCATGAGATTGTTATTTTATAATTATTAAATTCCATACGATTTTCTTTCTGAATTTTTCAGTTTCAATTAAATGTTTTTCTATTTTAAAATTATTAAGTTTTACAGGGGATTTTGATTTGGAATATTTCACAAGTAGTTCTCCCTTCTTTTCATGATCATGATTTATGATCTGTTCTTTAAAGTTTTGTTGTTTCTTAAGCGCTAGTTCATTGGATATTTACAAGATTTCGATAATTGTGCCGTCTGTTCTGTGAAGTAATTAATGCGTCCACTCGCAAACCAAAGTTACATTTACTATAACAACTTTAAGGAGCTTTCTGACAAATAAGACAGTTGTAAAATTAACAAGAACATCCTATATACGAAGAATGGAGAATTCTTATTTGCCCCAAACCATATCAAGTAGCGATAGGCAATGACTCTTTTCTGAATACTTATGCATGTACTGAAATTTAGGTGACCATTATCACTAAAAATCTTTTGGTCTATTTTTACCTGAAAGTTGTACCCTCGAATATCATTTCCCGAACGCCAGTTATCCGAATGACACTTTTCCCCGCAATCTATTCTCCCGAATGACCCAAAATTTGTATGGGTCATGGTATTAGGATAGAACCACCCCTTTTACACCCCCATCCCCCTTGTACGACCACGTGGTTAATGGCCGGCACCAAAATAGATGCAGAATGCATAAGAAACAATCTTAAAAGTCATCTTAAGAGTGGTAAACTAGAAAGAACGATAAAGAAAACAATAAAAAATGCTGAGTTCGGAGAAACTTCAAAGAACCGCTGATCACAAAAGAAGGGTGCATATCATATGAACGGTTCATCACCCTGAAATATACAATAAGTTATAGTAATTATGAGTGCCAAAACATTTTCGAGGAAATAGGCCACTTGAGAAACGGAGTATTCAAGGAACTGGCATTTGGGGATTTGGTGTTCGGGAAAGGACATTCAGAA
>NW_018735989.1:0-1000 GCF_002204515.2 Aedes aegypti
TTGTTTTTTTATAATTTTATAGGTTAACTAATAATGCGATTACTTTTTTAGTTTTTCGATGTCGACACTCTTTCATATAGAACATCTGGAGTTTTGGAAAATTGAACTAGAATTCCAAGCTGTTTCATCTTAATTAAACTATGGATATGCGTCAGGCTCCCTAGAAATAAAAAAAATAAAACATTATATTTCTAGGGTGATGAATAATTATATCAAATACAATTTATCATATTTATTTTAAAATGTCACATTTTACACTTCAAATAGTACCAAACAGTACATTTTACTAACATTTTATTTTATTTTATTTTTGTACAGGCTCAACAGACTCGCACGAACTGCTGACAATGGTTCAGTCTACTCAGGAAGTCAGCACACAAAATCGAGCGTCTTATTCATCATTCTGGGGGTCGTTACACAAAGGCATATTACTGTTAGAAATAATGATATATAATAAAAAAATAAAATTTAATACTGTTTGTTTAAACATGCTCTATTTCTATCATCAAATTCTTTTCAATGGCTGATCAAATTGCTATTTACCCTTTTTTTATAATACAAAAGAAAATACTAATAGGTAACTCTTGTTTCCGAGTTAAACGCGTTCGATATCATAAAAGAGATTTAGATACAAAAAAGGATTAAAAGGCAATTTGATCAATCATTGAGCAGAATTTGCAATCGTTTTGTTGCTTCAATCGTTTAGATTACATAGCTTTCATATTACATCGCATCGATTACATCGTATTGTGTACGTTGAATATAATACATCGGAAAAATTACATCGATCACGTTCATTACACCAATTGCCCGCGAGTACGTCGAGCTGTGTAATATTCCACAGCCGAGGGAATGACTTGGTTGCAGCAGTTTCGATGTAATATTCAACAACTTTTTTTGCTGTGTACGCTACCTTTGATGAAAGGGCACATAGCATGAATCTAATGTGTGAAGCAGAATAATGTACGTATTGGCAGTTTTTTTTTCTTATATAATGGTC
>NW_018735990.1:0-28081 GCF_002204515.2 Aedes aegypti
CAGAGAGAGGACGTTTTTTTTCTCTTATAAGCAGGTGAAATCAACTCACCTGTAAAAATCTGACTGCTACGGCAAATGAAATGTAATTGTTGTTAACAAAAAATGTATTAAATCTTAGATTTGTTTTACCAAATAAGGATGATAGTGTTGTCTAATAACAACAGAACACCTAGATATAAGAAATAATGAATGTAATGTTTGGAATGATACTAATAAAGAAATAAAAAATAAACATCCTGATGGAAACGCATTATACATTGTACAACGAGCCTACGATAAGAGAGCCTCTCTTATTTATCCTTTTTCATTATCCTGAACCAAACATTTCTCTGGAGAGAGCGATTCTCGCTTTCTCCAGAAAAATGAGTCTCCGTGAAAATGGCGCGAAAACTGTTATTATTAGAAAAGCACATAGAAATGCCATGCTGCCGCGGAAAGCGCGAGAGCAGAGCATGAATTGAATAATACGAAGGAAGCGATTCAACTCTTCGAAAGAGGCAGTAGAATTGATTAGTAAAAAGTTGATTCATTCTTGTATGGTGCCAGCTTTGTGTTGTGTACAAACAAAAAAGTTACTTTCTGATAAGGGAGGAGTTCGTGGTTCTGATTCTAATCCACTATCTGTCCAGGAGACAATCTTTTCTGGGGTTCAATCAGTGTCACTGCGATTCTTTCGAGTGGTGATCGGAGTTTCGTAATAGCTGTGAAGTAACATGCAGGCGGTGCAAAACCTTAGAGATGGAATCTGGAATTCTCCCAGTACTGTGACTAGTTTCCTTGCAAAAGAGGAGGCAGTCCACAGTGCAAATATTGATGATAGCAATAAATATAATAACATCGGCAGTAGCAAATCGATGACTAATAGTGTGATAGTGATACGGAGAATCCCGATCAGAATAGTGCTGATGACATCACCAATAAGATTGATTCGGATGAAATGGTTGTGGAGGAAGGCTTGGCCTTGGTCACAACTTCGACATCCAGTTCGCTCCTATCCAACGATGATAGCATACTGATGGAACGGTCCCATGCAATTCCATATGCCCTCATCAAAGAGCAGTGGCAACTGGTACTGGACCAGGAAGAAAACGCCACCATTCCTCAAATGGAAACAGCTATCCTGAAGTGCAAGGACCTAGTTCTACGGAGTAGGGACGATTCCATCGAGCGAAAGTGGTTGGTGCGCATCTGATTGAGCTGCGACATCGCCTGCGGGAACTTCAGGACGTGGATACCGACGGATGCGGAGACACCGGAAACTAAGGTCATCCTAGGGCATCACTTTGTCACGCAGCGAAATGGTTCTGCTAAGCGGAAGTTACACTGTGACCATTGCGCCGGCATTATCTGGAACGTGGTCCAGGCGTTTTATGTGTGTGCCGGTACCGAAATGATACTTCCACATGTATCTGATAAGGACCGTTGATCGTTTCTCTCCATTTATTTCGACGCAGACTGTTCGTTTGTCGCTCATCATAAGTGCATACCGAATGTGATAAGGATTTGTGCTCACGTAATCACGACCGAGCGGAACCTACCGATCGAATGCATCTGTCGGAGATTGGGTTGGCCTTTCAGAAGTACACCTGTGCCGAGTGCGGAACGCAGCTCAGCTATAGTGAGTATATATGGCATGCTTTTGGTACATTCAAATGATGTCCGTGCGGGGGAAAACGGATTAAAAGCATGCATGTTTTTAAAACTTAAACCAGTGCTGTCGTATATTTTTTCGACTCTCATCTGTGTTCATTTAGTCAACCTTTAAAAATCTTGGAAATAATCTGTGTTGCCGTTTTTAGTTTATACCGTTTTGATTCGAATCTTTGACAGCTTCAAATTCCGGACACTCTACTTTGTATGGGAAAGATTTCACTCGAAATGTTTCAAAATGCGCCGTCAAAAAGTTCCCAGTTGATTGATGATTTTTATAAACATTTTACATAGCAATCCATGAAAATTTACAATGTTTAACTAGTTTTGACGTCTTTCTTACGGATTAGTGCGTTTAATTAATGATTCGATTATTCTGAGAGCTGTCCGGAATTCGAAATAAAGTTTCCGGAATATAAAGCGAAAGTGTGATTGTGTCCGGAATAAAAATTATGAAGAGACCGAACATTTTTATCGATTAAAGTGAATTAAAGATGTGGACCCAAATCTTCACCCTCCATTCGAAATTTAAGTGTTTGCAAAGTCTGATTACGCTAATGTTTTGTAAAGAACCATTCAATTTATATGTGTAGTGATTAGTTGTACTTTACTGAAGCCTTAAGTGTCCGTAATATGAATCAAAACGGTATTCTAACAATGTGGTTGAACACTTGAACTTTTACAAGCATATGCCGTCTGTTCTGAGTATATTAAAAGGTAATCTCCTCTTATAAGTACAGGAAAATCAGCTCTAGATATAAAAGATTACAAGAATAAATAGGTTGACCCGTATAGGCTAAGTGGAAAGCAAAAAATACTGAAACCCTCACCGCTCAGCGAGTTCTTAACGGATTCAAATGATTTTTTGTCAGTTCACTGGCCCACATATCTAGTTTCTGGAAGTAGCCAGAGGAACTCGGAAATATTCCTGTGGCCGGAGTTATTCCGGTGGGTCACTGGGTCAAGTCGGGTGAAAAAGGGCTATTTTTTGGGACATGCCAAGTTACCTTTATTTATTTGCGATGACAATCATTTTAATTTGCATAAATCATTAAGATCTGATATTCAATACTATAAATAAAGAGTTTTGCACCGTTTAAAATATACCTGATGTAGCCATTCGGACGTAATGCCCGGAAGAACCGGCTGTAGATTTGTTGGATACTAAACCGTTTCAACTCTCGAAAAGTAGAAATCGAACATAACTGTTGTTACTTTTTACTTTACTAATTCTACTAATTCATTTAATTCAAGAAAAATAATAAGAAAAAAGGAACTACACTAGAAAACTAAAGAAATTAACACTTAGAAAAAAGTTCAAAAAACTTCAATTCAAAATTTAAAAAAAACTAATTAACAAGCAAAATTTTCAAAACTATTTACACTTAAGCCCTCTCAGGGTCTATCCGGGAGAATCGTTCAGGGGCGGACTCACAACCCACACTTGCTTCGCGAAATCAATGTATCCACAACGAAAGAGGGAGGAAGGGAATTACACATTAAATAAATAATTAGGCTTTAACACTACAAATTTCAATTTAAACTTTAAATCAATTAATTTATTTAATATTTACAAATTGGAAGGGAGTTCATTTGGTAATAGAGGAAGCACAATTAACATCACCTGGCCGCTTTGTCGATTAGTATCCTTGCGTCGGTAACGTCGACTCTGAGCCACCTTATGCCGGATCTGGATGCCTTAGCTCCGCTCTCTTCTTCACTTGGGTGTTGGCTCCAATCGAACGAATATTCACAGCCTATGTTAAGGGCACTATTATGGCACTAGGTTGCACTCACGACTCGAGTTGTAAATGTAGTTCCTAATTGGATTAAATTGAGGTTTAGGTCATAAACGGACCGAACTATTGGAGTTTAGTTACCGGAAAGATCTTTGGCTCCTCTTGCATCGCCTTATATGCAAAATTCACTTTTCGAAGTCATGACGAAGCATAGTATACGGAACATTTCCCGGGAGAGTTTTGCTTCCGTATGGTTGGTATCTCGCGCCATGTTTTTTTGTGCATAAAGGGAATGGCGATACCAGAGGTTTTATAGGAAGGGTTTCAAATTCAAATTTAAATTATTTATATTTACAAATTCATTTTTTTTATTTAATTCATTTGTTGTATTAAGGGTAAGTGGTATCGAAGGATAGGGGGAAAGGGATTGTATTTACATATTAAGATATTTACATTTAAACTAGGGTTAAAGCATAATTATTTACAAAAGAGCAGAAAAATATAACAAAACGAAAAAAGAAAAATACAAAAAAGGCGAATGCATGATTGTGACCTATCATATAGGTAACACTGTGCACTAAAATGCGTTCCTATAAGCTTGGCACAGATGTTCAGATACAAATTAAACACTTTATCATAAGTTTAAGGCGTCCCAGGACCCGAAAATGGTCATTTGTAGGATTAATCTAATGCAAAACTCATAGTTATCCAATTCGATCGTTTCTCAAAAGGTTTAGACTGATGCAATTTTCTTAAAATTCCGTCATGTATTGGCCACATTATAGCCGGTTCTGGAAACTATCTGTGACTTGAAATTTGCCTACCTTCAGGGGCACAAACGCATAGTACGCTTCTCACCCGACCTGACCCAGTGATCCCCCGGAATAACTCCGGTCATAAGAATATTTCCGAGTTCCTCTGTCCAATTCTAGAAACTAGATATGTGTGCCAGTATACTGACAAAAATCATTTGAATCCATTTAGAATTCGCTGAGCGGTGAGGGTTTTACAATTGTTGCTTTCACTCAGGCCTATACGGGTTAAACTTATATATGGTTGTTATAAAAGCTTTAAACGCAGGAAGATAATATAAGACTTTTCAATCAGTCGGTCTAGTTCAAATATTTACAAAGTTTTTTCATTGAGAAACACATCTTTATCGCTTTGCCCATTCTATACCAAGCAGTTGAATTTTTATAAACTACATATTTTTAAACGCAACAAAATAAAAATCTTTTAGACGATTATAACATACGAAAAACTCAAAAATCAGGATTTATGACAAAAACAAATATTATTTCAATCTGAAATAAACAAGCTTGTGTAATCGAAGAAAGCATATCTCTTAAATTATGTATATTAAGTATAAGTAATCAATATTAAAAATCAAAATTGGTAAAAAGTACAACATAAATCTAACCTCACGATTTTCTTCAAAATAATAGAGTCGATTTATGAGTTTAAAAATCCGGATCTCAGGCTGAGATGCAATAAAGAACAGGTGCTCAGCGCATGAATTCAATTTTAAAAAGTGATCCGCGAGCCAACAAGTTTGAAAACCCCTGCTTTATGGTGTTTCTCCATTGCCTTCTTTCAAAATTGTCTATAAAGATCTGCAAAGTCTTTAAGAGATGTCTTTAATGCTTGTCATTCAACATATTGCTACAGAACATTTATAGAGTTCTACAAAATCTTTAAGAGATTTTTTCAATGCTTTCCTTTGTAATATTTGAAATGTTTGCTCCAGCAATTACTTCTGATGTTTTTCTGAACTTTCCTGAATTAAAGTTCGAAAACGGATTTCTCGCAAAAAGAGCTTAGTTTCTACCGGAAACTTGAAAAACTTCTTTCAGAAGCAAATCTTCTCCTCAAAAGATGGAAAAGATTCTTTTTAAATACAAGCTGGAAAAGCTTCTTTCAGGAGCTGGAAACAATAATTCCGAAAGCCGAAAGGGCTAATTCCAGAAGCTAAAAGAGCTTCTCTGGAAAACTGAAAAAGCTTCTCCAATAATCTATACTAGCTTCTACCAGAATCTCTAGAATCATCTTCAGGAGCTGTAGATGGTTCATACAAAAACTGTAGAAGCTTCGACCAGAAGCTTCCTGCATAAGCTGGAGCTCCTTCTTTCAAGCTGAAGTAGCTTCTTCTTAGAAAGTGAAGAAGTTCTACTTTAGAAGCTGAAACAGCTTCTTCTTAGAAGCTGGAAAAGCTTCATCTTAGAAGCTGGGGAAGCTACCCGAATAAAAAATACAATACAAAAACAATATAACGTATTGTAACAGTACCTTTCAATATATTTGAAATACAATACAGTATATGTAAAATGACAATACAATTACAGTACAATATATTGTTTTGAACAGTTCACTGTATGGTATATGAGATTTTTGCAATATAATGTATGGGTGGTTAAGTATCGTAACAATACAAATATAGATATTTTCTCATACAAACATTTTGAAAATACAATACGATATAATGTTCATGCATTGTCTTGATTATCAATTCGTGTATTGTTGTACAATATAAAAACAATTCAACGAACTGTATCATGGTTGCATTCGTCGTTACAGCTAATGTCAAGTGACTTCTAAAAAACTATTTATTTTTATTTTTGAATATTTTTCACCCAACATTTCTTGCTTTCTGAACTTGTTTTGTTTATTTCTTTCAGCAAAGCTACATAGAAAAAAACAACAGTTGTTTTACGCGAAAATAGGAATTTGACCAAAATTGTAAGGTATAAAACCAATTAAAAACAATACAATGTTCTGTTACAATCAGGCTTCTTCCTTGCTCTTGATTTACCATCTTTCTCTCCCTTTCAACGATTAACTACAAAAGAGAAGCGATTTTACCCACACACAAACTGAGCGTCTTTCCTCTGCGGGATGAAGAGTTTACACATTTGTGTTTACTTATTTTCATTCCACAGTTGTGAAGAGTTTTTTTTGACAACCTCAGTGCTCCAAAGAGAAAGAGATTGTTGTTCCCCTTGCTCAGTTCGGGGTAGAGCATTTTTTCCCATTTCTCAGTTCGGTGAAGAGGATTTTCAGACAGCTCTTTGCTGTCTCTTTACATCTCTTTGCCCAAAAGGGCAAAGAGGAAAGCGAAACAATGCTCTTGCGTTGACGGAGCAACCAACCTCAGTTCATCCCGAAAGCAATAATGATGTGTTCGAAGAGCTTCGCAGTAAGCAAGAGCTATCAAATGAAAGATGTGCATTTGGCTAGAGCCAACGTTCCTCTCCGCTCTCTCAGCCACGGATTATACAATGCACATCGAATGTTGACTCATAGTTGTTGTGAGCGTACAAGTTTGCTCCATCATCGGATAGATGAGCAAAATAAAGCCTGGTTACATAATATTATAGTGTTTTTGAATTGTATATCCAAACTAGAATAATATGGCTTCGACATTCAATTACAATACGCTGTATTGTATCCAATACGTTATATTGTACATTAATGGTTAATTCCATTCACTGAATGATACGTTTTTATCCGGGTACCCATTAGAAGTTGAAGAAGCTTTCTTTTAGAAGTTCGAGAAACTTTTTCTAAGAAGCCGGACAAGCATCCTCTTCGAAGTTGAAGTTCTCGAGAAGCTTGCAAAGCTTTTATTAAGAAGATAAAGGCTTTTCTTACAGAAGCCGGAGAAGCTTCTTACAAAAGCTGGATGAGTCTCTTCCAGAAGCTAGAACTGCCTCTTTTCAGAAGCTGAAAATGCTTCTTCTAGAAGCTGGTAAGGGTTCATTCAAATATTACGTAACGCAACATTTCCCAATTTTGGACCCCCTCCCTCCCCACGTAACATCTTTTGTATGAAAATTTTTAAAGTTTTGTATGAACCGTAACACTATGTCAGACCCCCTCGCTCCGCCTGTTGCGTTACGTAATATTTGAACAATCCCTAAAGCCTTTTACAGAAGCTGTAAAAGCTACTTCAAGAGGCTGAAAAAGCTGCTTTTAAGAGTCTAGAAAAGCATCTTCTTAGAAGCTGTAAAAGCGTTTCTTAGAAGCTGGAAAACCTTCTCTTAGAAGCTATAAAAGCTTCTTTTTAGAAACTGGAAAAGCTTCTCTTAGAAGCTAAAAAAGCTTCTCTAGCTGGAAAAGCTTCTCTTAGAAGCTGGAAAAGCTTCTCTTAGAAGCTGGAAAAGCTTCTCTTAGAAGCTGGAAAAGCTTCTCTTAGAAGCTGTGAAAGCTTCCCTTAGAAGCTGTGAAAGCTTCCCTTAGAAGCTGTGAAAGCTTCCCTTAGAAACTGTGGAAGCTTCTCTTAGAAGCTGTGAAAAGTTCTTTTAGAAACTGTGAAAACTTCTCTTAGAAGCTGTGAAAGCTTCTCTTAGAAGCTGGGAATGCTTTTCTTAGATGCTGTGAAAGCTTCTCTTAGAAGCTGTGCAAGCTTCTCTTAGATGCTGTGAAAGCTTCTCTTAGAAACTGGGAAAGCTTTACTTAGAAACTGGAATAGCTTCTCTTAGAAGCTGGAAAAGCTTCTCTTAGGAGCTGGAAAAGCCTCTCTCAGAAGCTGGAAAAGCTTCTCTCAGAAGCTGGAAAAAGATACTCTTAGAAGCCGGAAAAGTTTCTCTTAGAAGCTGGAAATGCTTCTCTTAGAAGCTGGAAAAGCTTCTCTTAGGAGCTGGAAAAGCTTCTCTCAGAAGCTGGAAAAGCTTCTCTCAGAAGCTGGAAAAGCTTCTCTCAGAAGCTGGAAAAGCTTCTCTCAGAAGCTGGAAAAGCTTCTCTCAGAAGCTGGAAAAGCTTCTCTCAGAAGCTGGAAAAGCTTGTCTTAGAAGCTGGAAAAGCTTGTCTTAGAAGCTGGAAAAGCTTCTCTCAGAAGCTGTAAAAGCCTCTCTTAGAAGCTGGAACAGTTTCTCTTAGGAGCTGTAAAAGCTTCTCTTAGAAGTTGTTTTTCCAGGAACTGGAAAAGCTTCTTCCATCAGCTGGAAAAACGTCTTCCAGTAGCTGGAAAAGCTTTTTCCTGGAGCTGGAAAAGCTTCTTCCAGTAGCTGGAAGGGCTTTTTAAAAAAGCTGGAAAAGCACCTTCCAGAAGCTAGAAAAGCTTCTTCCAGAAGCTGGAAAAGCTTCTTCCTGGAGCTGGAAAAGCTTCTTCCAGAAGCTGGAAAAGCTTCTTCCAGGAGCTGGAAAAGCTTCTTCCAAGAGCTGGAAAAGCTTCTTCCAGGAGCTGGAAAAACTTCTTCCAGGAGCTGGAAAAACTTCTTCCAGGGGCTGGAAAAGCTTCTTCCAGGAGCTGGAAAAACTTCTTCCAGGAGCTGGAAAAGCTTCTTCCAGGGGCTGGAAAAGCTTCTTCCAGGAGCTGGAAAAGCTTCTTCCAGGAGCTGGAAAAGCTTCTTCCAGGAGCTGGAAAAGCTTCTTCCAGGAGCTGGAAAAGCTTCTTCCAGGAGCTGGAAAAGCTTCTTCCAGGAGCTGGAAAAGCTTCTTCCAGGAGCTGGAAAAGCTTCTTCCAGGAGCTGGAAAAGCTTCTTCCAGGAGCTGGAAAAGCTTCTTCCAGGAGCTGGAAAAGCTTCTTCCAGGAGCTGAAAAAGCTTCTTCCAGGAGCTGAAAAAGCTTCTTCCAGGAGCTGGAAAAGCTTCTTCCAGGAGCTGAAAAAGCTTCTTCCAGGAGCTGAAAAAGCTTCTTCCAGGAGCTGGAAAAGCTTCTTCCAGGAGCTGAAAAAGCTTCTTCCAGGAGCTGGAAAAGCTTCTTCCAGGAGCTGGAAAAGCTTCTTCCAGGAGCTGGAAAAGCTTCTTCCAGGAGCGGGAAAAGCTTCTTCCAGAAGCAGAAAAAGACGCTAGACGCTGTTGAAAAGCTTCATTCACAAGTTATGGAAAAGCTTCATACACAAGCTGTCTAAAAGCTTCTTCCAGAAACTGTTGAAGAGCTTCTTCCAGAAGCTGTTCGAAAAACGTGGAAAACCTTCTTCTAGAAACTGTGGGAAAGTTTTTTTTTCGTGAGCCGAGAGAAAGTTTGTCCCAGAAGTCTGGAGAAGCTTAGCTCTGTTGTAGGCTAAATTTGTACAACTCATTATTTTTTCAATATATATAAATGACGTCTGTGCTTGGGAAACAGATTGATTGCATGTAATTTCGCTTAGCCATTGAACTAAACCATTGTTTTTTTTTTTCAATCAGATATCTCCACGACATTCGGTTGCTTCGGCGTAGAACTAAAAGCAGGTAAGCGACGACCTTAAGCTGTTATTCGCGAACATAATCCATCCCTTGTCTAATTGTGTCCAGAAAAGCTCAACGCAACCGTGCCCCGCTTATGTGACTACTCGGGGCTATACTACTGCCCGGCCTGCCACTGGAACGACACCAGCATCATTCCGGCCCGGGTCATGAACAACTGGGACTTTGTGCCGCGTAAGGTCGGCCGAGCATCGCTGCAGCAGATTCGACTCTTGTACGACCGGCCGCTCATCAACCTGGAACAACGTAATCCACGCTTGTTCCAGCTGGTGGCCCTCAAGCTGGGAGTGGTTAAAGGGATGCGCCAAAAACTGACCCAAATGCGACGGTATCTGATGGTTTGTCGGATCGCTGATGAGCTGCGGCTGGTTCGGGAAAACATCGGAGACAGACGGCACCTGATGCAGACCGTGGACATGTACAGCGTGGCGGATCTGGTCGGAGTGGAGAACGGGACGCTGCTGGACTTTCTGCGCAAGGTGCTCATGGTCTTCGAGCGACACATTAGGAATTGTGTGGTGAGTATAGTGACCTTTTTGGTGATGGCTTAGCTTTAACCGGGAGTGGACTATTTGGGATAACGTCGTTAGGCTTAATGACCATTTGACATATCGGTCGTTTGGCATAATGGCTATTTACAGGGTTGGTAAGGAGTAATTCCTATATTAAATGCTGGGGAAATTCGTAGCTGACCCAGACCACCCGTTATAACCATCGTTCCTTTTACAGATTTGCTCGGGCAAAGCGTACATCTGTGAAGTTTGCAACAATGACGAGATATTGTTCCCATTCGACGAGGTTGCCATCGCCTGTACCCGCTGTAACTCGATTTCGCACCGATCATGCCACGCTCGGAAAAACCGGAGTTGTCTCAAATGTACGCGTCTTCGGATTCGCGAGCAGCAGATGCGTAACGAAATCCTGGATGCCGCCAACGGAAACTAGAGATCTGTAAATGTTCACTGCATTGGACATCACTGGAAACGCTTTCGATACACCAGCAGTTTGCGCTTTTGGCCATGTCACCTTTACCAAAGCTACTGAATAGAAGCGTGCACGAAATTGCTTTTGAAATATACTACACTGTACAAAGTTGTATCATTCATAAGTATATCACTTCATTTCAAACCTTCCTTAGTCCCTAACAATGAGCAACAAATTAGGGCTCCATGTCGTTTTCGACCTGAAAATTCAAACAGCTCGCAAAAATCAGTGTGATGATCGATGTCAGTTCTGTTATATTTGAATAGAAGGCGCACATGTCTTATTTCTGAAATCTTCCGTGAGACCTGAAGCTGGCCACTGTGACCACCTTGAGTCTGCTACATCTGGAAAATCTTTTCGGAGACCTTAACCTTTACGTTCGCGAACTCCGACAAGGCATTTTCAAGGAGCTGCCATTTCGTCAATTTCCATTCGATTTTTTTTAATTGAATCTACCCTACAGTTTACTTTTAAAAGGTTCCAGGATAATGCTGAACTCGGAACAATCCCGGAGATATTCCGGGTCACGACGGTGCCAAATATACGAAACTTAATTATTTTTAATTATTAAAGTTCGAATGGGTTTCAAATTAGATACCATCAGTGCACCAGATTCCGCTCATTTAAGGGAAGTTATGTATTCAAATGTTTATTATAAAACAACTATTGTGTAGATCAATAATATTTTTATGTCACAATGTAGCTCCAAGTATAAGTAATAAGCGGTAATATGAAATTAATTTGAAAAACTTTCATAAAACAAAATTTAATTGCATTTGTTACTGCATCTAAGTGTTCCTATTTCCGCTCATGGTAAATATATTTCGTGACGAACTTACCAAAAATTGCATTATTTTTATGGTCAAACCATAGCTACTAATGCATCAAAGAAGGCTGTATACTAAAATCGACATTTCATGAAAATTTTATTTTGTTTTTTTTTTTTTTTGCATGAGCGGTTATTGGAACACAGGGAACACACAAAAATACCTAGTGATGCAATAACCGCTCACGGGATCTTGTGTTTTCAATATAAAGAATTATTTTATCAAATGAAAATAATATCAGACGACTTCACTCGAAACTTGTTAATATTGCTAGATTATATCCGTGCGAAAAATGTTAGTTTTTGACACGAAAAATAAATGTGAAAAAAGTGAGCGGATGGTACACTGATGGTAATTTCTGGCTAGATTATTGTGTAATTTCTAATGAAATCCTTAACAAATTCTAAGATTTTTTTTTATTTTGTTACACGTGGAATTCCTCCATTCGTAAATAAGCGGTACGATTGACGGAATGGACGTTTGGTCGAATTTACTCTTCTAAAAATGGCAATAAGTTGTTCTCTTTTCTATACTGTTAAAATAATTATTGGCAGTAAATATGCCAAAGGTCCGTATGCCAAAGGGATAATCATCAACCCCTCTACTAGCAGCTTCATTTTTTACCGCAAGCATAATATTCAAACCGCGATAACTTTTTTGTTTCTCGATATTTTTGCACAATTTTTTTATAAGTTTTCATAAAAACTCTTCTAGTTCTATAATATGTGTCGATATTAATCATTGGTCATCTGGATCCGGTGATTCTTTGAAGTAAAGACGCGTAGCCATGACCCACGTGAATATCTCAGGTTACATAATTTGCATCGTATTCGGATAAACACTCTTCGGAACATCAATGAGAATATTTTGTGAAAAAAATGAAGCAATTTCGTGCAGCCGTCTTTGAGTAATGAGTATTTAAGTTTGTGGTACCACGCTGACCAAATGAAGATCTTGTTAATATAAAAAACATCATATCGTAATTTTTAGATACAAAGGTATCGACCGTGATAATTATATTTAATTTGTTTACCGGCATGGGGCTCTGCACTGTTTTGATTTTGTATGAGATTTTGACGTTTACTGGCCTTGTTGTTTACAAATTTTATGTGAGAGTGGAAGAGAGAGGATGATTTTTGAGCAGTGACCCATATCGGTCTCGGTCTGTAGCAAGTAGAAGAAAGCAATGAATGGATAGGTACCGTAAAAGAACGGCGAGAGAAATTGGATTAGATGTTGAAGAGGGCATACAATACCATATGAAACAGTATTATTTGAAGTGAATGCGGTTAGTAGGTCTTATTATCCTTGGGTGAGACATCCCCCTGACCCCTCCCCCTTTTCTAGGTAACGGAAAAAGCGTGGACACGAGGAGTTCAAAATTGACCTCTAACGGATATCTCAACATCTAAATGAGCTAGAAGGTTGGTGTCTTCGGAGAAGTTGTCCAGCAGAACAAGGGCTACCTGGCGAATAAAAAAATCTGATTGAGAATTCATCCGCTAGGCAGAGCTAGTGACAAATTTTATTCAAACATCTGTATCTCAAGATCCTTACAAGCTAGAAGGTTTTTGTCTTTGGCAAAGTTTTTTTTAATTCTTTATTAGTATCATTCCAAACATTACATTCATTTCTTATATCTAGGTGTTCTGTGTTATTAGGCAACACTATCATCCTAATTTGGTAAAACAAATCTAAGATTTTATTAACATTTTGTTAACAACATTTTACATTTCATTTGCCGTAGCAGTTCAGATTTTTTACAGATGAGTTGATTTCACCTGCTTATAAGAGAAAAAAAAAACGTTTTCAATTTACTTAACCTAACTTAACCTAAATATATAACGCATTAATCGTGGCAATAGAAGATTGTAACGATTTTTGCCTGGAACTATTGATTATTTTATTTGACATTTGTTCCATTGTTTCAACATTGGATATTCTGTGTACTATTGGTACTATACCAGGGAGGAATCTTCAGAATCATTTTCAAAATTGTATTATGAATTCTCTGCAGAGCTTTCTTCCTGGTATTACAACAGCTAGTCCATATTGGTACAGCTGGCTGGCCTGAAATTTGTTTGAATATCAAAAGCTTGTTATTAAGACAAACTTTTGATTTTCTATTAATAAGTGCATAGAGACATTTTACATATTTATTACATTTGGCTTGAATGCCCTCGATGTGATTTTTGAAAGTTAAATTCTTATCAAGCATGAGCCCTAGATACTTAACTTCATCTGACCAATTTATTGGAAACCCTCTCATCGTGACAACATGTCTACTTGAAGGTTTCAAATAAAGAGCTTTTGGTTTATGTGGGAATATTATTAGTTGAGTTTTGGAAGCATTAGGAGAAATCTTCCATTTTTGCAAGTATGAAGAAAATATATCCAAACTTTTTTGCAATCGACTACACGCAAACAAATATTTTTGACATCCCTGAGGTAACTCAGGTAAGTCAGATGTGAAAATATTGTATAATATTGGTCCCAAAATGCTGCCTTGGGGAACACCAGCTCTTACAGGAAGTCTTTCAGACCTGGTGTTCTGACAATTAACCTGAAGTGTACGATTTGACATATAACTTTGAATTATTCTAACAATGTATGTTGAAAAATTAAAGTTTTTTTTAATTTTACGATCAAACCTTCATGCCAAACACTGTCGAATGCTTTTTCTATGTCTAGATGAGCAAGAACAGTAGAATAGCCTTCAGATTTGTTGGAACGGATCAAATTTGTTACACGATGCAAAAGTTGATGAGTGGTCCAATGTCCATGGCGGAATCCGAACTGTTCATTGGCAAAAATTAAATTTTCGTTGATGTGGGCCATCATTCTTCTTCTTCTTTCTGGCATTACGTCCCCACTGGGACAAAGCCTGCTTCTCAGATTAGTGTTCTTATGAGCACTTCCACAGTTATTAACTGAGAGCTTTCTTTGCCGATTGACCATTTTTGCATGTGTATATCGTGTGGCAGGTACGAAGATACTCTATGCCCTGGGAATCGAGAAAATTTCCTTTACGAAAAGATCCTCGACCAGTGGGATTCGAACCCACGACCCTCAGCATGGTCATGCTGAATAGCTGCGCGTTTACCGCTACGGCTATCTGGCCATCATTCTGTTCACAATAACCTTTTCAAAAAGTTTACTGATGGAGGAAAGCAAACTGATTGGACGATAGCTAGAAGCTTCTGCAGGATTTTTGTCTGGTTTCAAAATTGGAACAACCTTAGCATTTGTCAGGAAAATATGCTAATTGAAAACATTTGTTAAATATATCAACTAAAAATGATAAGCTACTTTCTGGAAGTTTCTTGATGAGGATGTAGAAAATTCCATCATCACCAGGAGCTTTCATATTTTTGAATTTTTTAATAATAATTCTCACTTCTTCCAAATCAGTCTCCCAGGCATTTTCAAAAACGTTCTCTTGATTGAGAATATTTTCGAAGTCCTGAGTAACTTGATTTTCAATTGGACTAGTAAGTCCTAAATTAAAATTGTGCGCGCTTTCAAACTGCATAGCAAGTGTTTGAGCTTTTTCGCAATTAGTTAGTAATAATTTGTTTTCCTCTTTCAATACCGGTATTGGCTTCTGAGGTTTTTTCAAAATTTTAGATAATTTCCAAAAAGGCTCAGAGCCAGGGTCCAATTGAGAAATCTTATTTTCAAATTTTTTGTTTCTTAATTGTGCAAAACGTTTCTTGATTTCTTTCTGCAAATCCTGCCATATAATTTTCATAACAGGATCGCGAGTGCGTTAAAATTGCCTTCTCCTCACGTTTTTTAAGGCGGATGAAGAGTTTAAAATCATCGTCTATAATCACGGATTCAAATTTTACTCCACATTTTGGAATTGCAATGCTCTTGGCTTCAACAATGGAATTTGTTAAAGGTTTCAACAGCATTGTCAATATCAATTTTAGTTTGTAAAGAAAATGTTAACATCAATATTAGAGCCAATATACGTTTCATATGTATTCCAGTCGGCTCGAAAATAATTGAAAATGGAGGTGATAGGATTGAGAATCGCTTCATGGGATATTTGAAATGTAACAGGGACATAATCAGAATCAAAATCGGCATGAGTAACTAATTGGCTACAAAGATGACTAGAGTCGGTTGAGACCAAGTCAATCGTAGATGGATTTCTAGAAGTGGAAAAACATGTAGGGCTATCAGGGTATTGAATTGAGAAATATATGAATGTGGAGTTTAGATTATCTCCGGGAATGGAATCACCCTCTACGTGGTGCACGCACAACTTACCCAGGCAACTGCCAGTTCACAAGTGGGTGGGTAGAATGAATGGAAGTGTGCAGGTGACAGTTGATTTTCACTCAGGAAACCGATTGCTGTGATCAATCCTATTATCATACTGCAACGCGGTGGATTCTATATCCCACATTCTCCCTCTACTCCAAAGAAATTGCAGTTAAATTTCGAAAAATGAACGTGTTTCATTCAATGGTAGTTGAAAGTTTTGATAAAATTCCTCTTAGTCAATGTTCACACTTATTACAATATATTACATTGAAGTTGATTCATATGGTTTTGAACTGAGAGAGACTCGCGAAGTCAACGCGATGAGACCCGCGAAATATCAACGTCATATGCAGCCCAGATTCCGCTGTCACGAAACTTCAAATGCAGCCGTCGTTTTTATGGCTGAAAAAGTGAAAAGTATTGTATTCAAAATAAACTGTTAATAAAAACCTCAGTCAGTGGAGCAGATTTTCCAAAGATGCTGATAAATCTAAACTCAAGACTAGTTATTCATAATGTCTGCTACGTTTGCTGACATGAAATTTCACTCAATAGGCTATTTCTGCTTCGGTGTGATGCAAACGCAATAGTTTTTTGCTGGGATGTTCATGTGAGAGTTTGAACGGCTTGCGCATGATTGATCTAAACACAAAGTGGAATAAGGAAAAACTCAGCAATCACAGAATAAGAAGACCATCTCCGCGAGTCTCGTCTCAGGTTTTGAAGAATCATTCAGTTAGTTTGATCATCAATTATTTTTAAATTTGTTTGAATTCAAGTTTTCTTTATCTTACCAATCATCCTCTCGGTCGATATAATGAAATTTGCATACAATATCTCGGCTGGTAATACATACATTTTTGAAGAAAGAACACATATTTTCACTTAGACATTTCTACCAATATATTTTGGTTGACTCATAACCACCTCCCTTGATTTTTTTTTCTTTCTTCATTAACGAGATTTTTAGCCCTGGGCTAGTTCATCTCGGGACCAACGGCTTTACTTCCCTTCCGAAGGAAGTCGTCACTACAACTTTTTGTGAGTGACTATCTCGAGGATGGGATTCGATCCCAGATCCTCGGCGTGAGAGGCCTCCCTTGATTCTTTAACTGTACAAGTACTTTTTTTCTCATTCATTTATTTTTCTATACTTTAATCTGGTCGAAAAAAAAAACAAGCCTTTGGTAAACAAAACCGTTCCGATAAACTTTGTAGCTACTGCATCAGAAGTTTTACTGAGCTTCGCACTCATGGCCACACCCATGGCACCCTAGATTGCTGTCAGCACGTTTCAGGTATATTTGTATAGTATATGTATTCAACGGGTAAAATATAATTATCAACTTTTGGTGTATGACCTGTTGACATTATTGGGTCTCGTCCTCCTTCGAGACAAACAATAAGCTCTCAGTCTATTTTTTTCCAAATAAAAATAACGTAAGCGTCAAGTCTTGCTTCTTGACGTCGGATATTGCCGGCTCTATTCCCCCACGGCAAACAATTTATACTTGTTTTAATTATGAATCGTGGTTTACGGCCAACCAGCCGAGTGGAAGTTTAACAACTACCGAAAAGCTAAACATTACATATAATTTGCAATTGGATTAGATGGACAAATTGATGTGAAGATTTGCGAAAAAGTTACACGTCTTCTCACTCTCGGTTTGTCCTTGGCGCTGAAACCTTTTATTGCATCACTTTTTCGGCTTTTTCTCATTATTGTTTTGCACAAGCGGAAATTGAAGCTGATACGACGAGCCGAAATTCTTGCTCTTCAAACACTACACCACACGTAATTTTTCACTTTTACCCTTCTTACAACCATAAGAAGGGTATAAAGATCGCTTGAAAAACCGACTTTTGATCCGAGGCCCGGAGGGCCAAGTCTCATATACCAATCGATAGAGCTCGACGAACTGAGCACATGTCCGTGTGTGTGTATGTGTGTGTGTGTATGTGTGTATGTTTTTTTTTTTTTTTTTTTTTTAGTTTTAGAAGGTGGTAAATTACATTTACGAACTAACCCAGCGTTTCACGTTCGATATGGAGGCTAGTCATATCGAATTCGTCCATCGTGCGCCAGAGTGTCGGACTCTTTTATACCGACTAAAGTCCACCTTCGCCCACGAGCCATTCCCCCCGGAACTGCCTCTTGGCATTACTTCATGGGGGAGGCTATTGTGCTAAGCACTGCACTGCTCCTTGCTTCTTACGCTCCTGTACTTCCCTTGCTCTCTTCGTACTGCTGGCATCACGCCAGGGCCATGTTTCTACTGCCGCTTCTGTCATTGCTACGCTTCGTTGCTCTGCTGCGACGTGTTTGGGGCTGACATCTCGCCAGAGCCCTGCGCAACTGTTGCGCCTGCTGTTAATCCGCCGATTCTCGAGTTCTCCAGGTTGGACCAGTTGGATGCCGAGGTCGGTCCAGCGATTCCGGTTGGAGGGTAGCTTCCGGTTCACTGGCGCCCCGACGACCCAAAACTGGTGGTTGTCACGATCGCTACTCGGCATAGTCCCCGACGGTGGAGCTAGCCTACTCCAGCGGAGAGTTCCCGACGTAGGAATGTCTCCCGAAACCGATAACGTTACGCGTTTGTTCCCGCATCACTGCTGCTGACCGGTGAAGTGCCGAGGTCGATCCAGCGATTCCGGTTGGAGGATGGCTTCCGGTTCACTGGTGCCCCGACGACTTAAGCCGGTGACTCGCTACGGACTACTCAGAATAGTCCCCGACGGTGGATCTATCCTACTCCGACGAAGATTTCCCCGACGGCGGAAGATCTCCCGAACCGATGCTTTCCGGGCTGATGCCGAGGTCGGTTCTGCGATTCCGGTGGAGGGAAACTTCCGGTTCACAGGCGCCCCGACGACCATTTGCCGGTGCAACTACGCGTTCTACTCAGTTAGTCCCCGACGGTGAACTTAACCTACTCCGAAGCTGACCGGGCTGATGCCGAGGTCGGTCCTGCGATTCCGGTGGAGGGAAACTTCCGGTTCACAGGCGCCCCGACTACCATTTGCCGGAGCTGTTTCGCGATCTACTCGGCTAGTCCCCGGCGGAAGGACATAGCCTACTCCGACGCGATGTTGGTCGGTAAGTGCCGAGGTCGGTCCTGCAATTCCGGTTGGAGGATGACTTCCGGTTTGCAGGCGCCTTGACGACTTATTACCGATATTACGCTACGCCCGCTCTACTCGGTCTAGTCCCCGGCGGAGGATCTAGCCTACTCCGGTCGCGCCCGTTGGTCTCCTTCATATGCTCGCTTCAACAGGCTGACTTGTCAAGCGCCAAGGTCGGTCCGACGATTCCGGCTGCCCCAACGATTCAGAGCCATGTGCTGTCCGCTGTGTAGAGTGCCGCTGCTCCTCTCGCCATCTTCGTTGTAAAAGAGACATCATCTGAACGATAGTTCTGTTTACCGCGTCCCATTTCTCTTCGTCGGCACACATTCGTTGGACGATATTGTGCACATTAACGTCATTGCCGACGACGGATGTCATCTCGGCTCGCTCATGCTCGAAGCGCGGACATTCGAAGACCACGTGCTCAGGGGTTTCGTCAACATCGCCGCACCCGGTGCATAACGGCGATCTTGCGTGTCCAAACCTATTGAGGTATTTCTTGAAACAGCCATGGCCAGACAAAAACTGCGTCAAGTGGAAATTCACTTCTCCGTGTTTTCTGTTTACCCACGTCGACAGGCACGGAATTAGACGGTGGGTCCATCTACCGTTCTCAGCGCTATCCCATTGCTGTTGCCATTTCCTCATGGTTTCATCCCGGGCTCTTTTCCGAATTCCCCGCGTGCGTCGGTCCCTGTAGCACTCGCTGTCCTCTTCGAGTTGAAGGCTTATAGGGATCAATCCTGCAATCACACAGACTGCCTCCGATGATATCGTACGATACGCGCTCGCCACACGCATGGCCATCAGTCTGAACGTACTGTTCAGCCGGGAGCGGTTCCTCTTCGTCTGCAGTGCTGTCACCCACACGGGGCCAGCGTATCTGAGTACCGACGTCGACACGCTCGCCAGTAGTCGCTTCTTGCTGCTGCTGATCGCTGAGTTGTTGGGCATGATCCGGGATAGAGCTGATATCACCTTCACGGCCCTCTCACATGCATAATCTCAGCCGATCATCGATCATCACTCCCAGGTGTCTGACTTCCCGCTTTGAGTCGATGGTACACTGTCCAACCGAGATTCTCGCCTTCTGCACTGCCTTTCGGTTGCTTATCATCACAACTTCGGTTTTGTGATGGGCTAACACAAGCTTCTTCCCTCGCATCCATTCTTCCACGGCGTCTACTGCTTCGGTAGCAAGTATCTCTACTTCCTCTAGTGATTCGCCGATGACTACGAGCACCACGTCATCCGCGAAGCCGACGATCTTCACACCCCGGGGGAAGCTCAGCTTCAACACTCCATCATACATAGCGTTCCAGAGAGTCGGGCCAAGAATAGAACCCTGTGGGACGCCCGCTGTGACTGTCGTGCACCTTTTCCCAGCGTCTGTTTCGTAGATCAGTGTACGATTTTGAAAGTAGCTCCTCAAAATCTTACAAAGATACTCGGGGACCTCCAATCTGTGCAGCGATTCGGCGATCGCAGCCCAACTGGCACTGTTGAAGGCATTTTTTACGTCTAGAGTGACCACACCGCAGTACCGATTTCCTCTCCTCTTTTGCTTCCGCGCCGTATCCATAGCTTCCACGACCGTTCGGATGGCATCAACGGTGGATCTACCTTTCCGAAAGCCGAACTGCATGTCGCACAGGCCGTTTTCTCCCTCCGTGTATTTCGTAAGCCTGTTTAGGATTACTCGCTCCAGCACTTTGCCAACTGTGTCCAGCAGACATATCGGTCTATATGCTGAAGGATCTCCAGGAGGCTTGCCTGGTTTAGGCAGCAGCACCAGAGCAACCAGCTTTTGTCGCTTCCAAATGTCGGGGAAGTTACCCTCCTCGATACATTTTTGCAGTACGATCCTGAACATATCCGGGTTTTCTTGGATTGCTGCTTGCAGAGCTACGTTGGGGATACCGTCTGGTCCCGGAGCCTTCCTGGTTTTTAAGGCTTTCGCCACCGCGATCAGCTCATCGTTCGTTACCTGGGCTTCTTCTTCGTCGTTATCCTGAGCTCCGTAAGGTGTGGACGGCCAGCTCGTCGGTTCGTGCCGGGGGAATAGCGCTTCAATGATGGTCTTCATCTTCTCCGGACACCTATCGGGTGGTACAGCTGGGCCCTTCAACTTCGCCATTGCAACTCTGTAGGCGTCACCCCACGGGTTTGAATTGGCGTTGCGACAGAGCTCCTCCAGACAGGCTTTCTTGCTGAGCCGAATTTCCTTGTTGAGAGCGGTTTTCGCCGCCTTGTACGCTGGTCTTCGATCTGCTCTTTCAGCGTCGTTGCGGGCTCTCTGCATCATTCTCCTAGCCCGAAAGCAGCTTGTACGCAGGTCGGCAATCGTCGAGTTCCACCAGTAAGCTGGGCGGCGACCATGTCGCGGTTTACCTTCCCTCTGCATGGTTGCATCGCACGCTCGTGCTAATGCCGCTGTCAACTCATTCGCAGTAGCGTGTTGAGCATTGCGCTCCAGTCTCAACGCCTCAACAAACACCTCCTTGTCAAACTGCGACGTTTTCCACCTCCGCTCTTTCGAAGGGATCGCACGTGCTTCCAACTGCCGTCCGCTACCAATATTGTACCGAAGCGCTTGGTGGTCACTGTGCGTATACTCCTCACTCACTCGCCAGTTCAAACTTCCTGACAGCCCAGGGCTACAGAAAGTTACGTCAATAATTGACTCTCGACCATCCCGACGGTATGTGCTGGTGGTACCATCGTTGGCAACATCGACGTTTAGCCTTGCCAAGGCCTCCAGTAGACTGCTCCCTCTTGAGTTGGTGAAGCGACTGCCCCATTCTATGGCCCACGCGTTGAAATCGCCGGCTATGACGACTGGTCTGCGGTCTGTGAGCTCTTCAGTCAGCTTGTCGAGCATCTCGTTGAACTGGTCAATAGACCATCGCGGGGGTGCGTAGCAGCTACAGAAGAAGACTCCGTTAATTTTGGCTATAACAAAGCCTTCATCTGCACGATGTACCACTTCCTGGAAAGGATATCTTCCCACCGTCCATATCGCCACTGATTTTGCGTTGTCTGCTATCCAGTTCCCATCGCCGGCCGGGACACGGTATGGCTCCGAGATGATAGCCACATCGCACTTGTACTCCGCCACAGATTGCCTCAGCAAGTGTTGTGCTGTGTCACAGTGGTTGAGGTTAATTTGAATTACCTCCACTGTGGTTTGGTAGCAGTCGCCTTTATGAAGGCCGGGCATCGCAGGCCTCCTGTAACGTGGTTGTTATTATCTCCGTTAGCGCAGATCATGCACTTTGGAGGCTTCCGGCAGGCTTGCGCCTTGTGGCCTTCTTCTCCGCACCTTCTGCATAAATTACCTCTGTCCGGCCCCTTGCAGAATCTAGCCAGATGGCCGTACTCGTGGCATCTATAGCATGCTTCCGGTTTCTGAGAGACGCTCAGTGGACATACCGACCAGCCTACTTTAATCTTCTCCGTTTTAAGTGCCTTGACGGCCGCTTCAATCGGAAGCCTAATTGATGCTATTAGCATTCCGGATGGCCCCTTCCTTATGCGGATCTGCATCTGCACTTCTCCTAGCATGCACTGCTCTTTCATGGCAACCCTTACATCGTCGTCCGTAGAGATTGCGTCCAAGTTCTTGCATTCAAGGACTGCCTCCGGACACACGGCTCTCACTTCTACCGTATTACCCATGGCTTTCTCGGCGAGCTCTTTGTAGGAAGAGCTGCTGGCCATCGGGTCTCGTTTTAGCTCCAGGATCATATCTCCGGTGCGGGTGCGCCTGACTTTCCGCACGTCTGCACCCAGCTGTTCGTGTATGTGTGTGTGTGTATGTGTGTGTGTATGTGTGTGTGTGTTACAAAAAATGTCACTCAATTATCTCAGCTGTTTGTCAACCGATTTAAACACTTTTAGCTCTAAATGAAAGCTACAACATTCCCATAGAACGCTTTTGAATTTCATTGCGATCGGACATTTCGTTACAGAGTTATGATTCAAACAGTATCGTGAAGTACTAGAAAAAGCATATTTTATTACTTTCAACTGTTTGCATTTTGATCAATTTCTCAGCCATTTTTGAACCGATTCGAGTTCTTTTATCGGCTTATGGAAGCTCTAACATTCATTCATAACCCTTCAAATTTTCATTGAAATCGGATTATTTGTTACAGAGATATCAATAGAAGAATTTTGTAAAGTACTGGAAATAAATAAGTTTATTTTAGAATATTCAATTTTTTACATTTTGATCAATTTCTCAGCTATTTTTGATCCGATTTGAGCTCTTTTTCCATTGATTGAAAGCTTTGACATCATTCATGCTGCAATCGAACGAAAAGTTACAGAGATAAAAATCGATTTTATCCAAAAAAATCTCTAAAATTCCTCTTTTTACCCTTCTTACAACCATAAGAAGGGTATAAAGATCGCTTGAAAAACCGACTTTTGATCCGAGGCCCGGAGGGCCAAGTCTCATATACCAATCGATAGAGCTCGACGAACTGAGCACATGTCCGTGTGTGTGTATGTGTGTGTGTATGTGTGTTTTTTTTTTTTTTTTTAGTTTTAGAAGGTGGTAAATTACATTTACGAACTAACCCAGCGTTTCACGTTCGATATGGAGGCTAGTCATATCGAATTCGTCCATCGTGCGCCAGAGTGTCGGACTCCTTTTATACCGACTAAAGTCCACCTCTCGCCCACGAGCCATTCCCCCGGAACTGCCTCTTGGCATTACTTCATGGGGGGATGGCTATGTTGTGCTAAGCACTGCACTGCTCCTTGCTCTTACGCTCCTGTACTTCCCTTGCTCTCTTCGTACTGCTGGCATCGCGCCAGGCCATGTTCTACTGCCGCTTCTGTCATTGCTACGCTTCGTTGCTCTGCTGCGACGTGTTTGGGGCTGACATCTCGCCAAGAGCCCTGCGCAACTGTTGCGCCTGCTGTTAATCCGCCCGATTCTCGAGTTTCTCCAGGTTGGACCAGTTGGATGCCGAGGTCGGTCCAGCGATTCCGGTTGGAGGGTAGCTTCCGGTTCACTGGCGCCCCGACGACCCAAAACTGGTGGTTGTCACGATCGCTACTCGGCATAGTCCCGACGGTGGAGCTAGCCTACTCCAGCGGAGAGTTCCCTACGTAGGAAATGTCTCCCGAAACCGATAACGTTACGCGTTTGTTCCCGCATCACTGCTGCTGACCGGTGAAGTGCCGAGGTCGAATCCAGCGATTCCGGTTGGAGGATGGCTTCCGGTTCCACTGGTGCCCCGACGACTTAAGCCGGTGACTCGCTACGGACTACTCAGAATAGTCCCCGACGGTGGATCTATCCTACTCCGACGAAGATTTCCCCGACGGCGGAAGATCTCCCGAACCGATGCTTTCCGGGCTGATGCCGAGGTCGGTTCTGCGATTCCGGTGGAGGGAAACTTCCGGTTCACAGGCGCCCGACGACCATTTGCCGGTGCAACTACGCGTTCTACTCAGTTAGTCCCCGACGGTGAACTTAACCTACTCCGAAGCTGACCGGGCTGATGCCGAGGTCGGTCCTGCGATTCCGGTGGTGGGAAACTTCCGGTCACAGGCGCCCCGACTACCATTTGCCGGAGCTGTTTCGCGATCTTCTCGGCTAGTCCCCGGCGGAAGGACATAGCCTACTCCGACGCGATGTTGGTCGGTAAGTGCCGAGGTCGGTCCTGCAATTCCGGTTGGAGGATGACTTCCGGTTTGCAGGCGCCTTGACGACTTATTACCGATATTACGCTACGCCCGCTCTACTCGGTCTAGTCCCCGGCGGAGGATCTAGCCTACTCCGGTCGCGCCCGTTGGTCTCCTTCATATGCTCTCTTCAACAGGCTGACTTGTCAAGCGCCAAGGTCGGTCCGACGATTCCGGCTGCCCCAACGATTCAGAGCCATGTGCTGTCCGCTGTGTAGAGTGCCGCTGCTCCTCTCGCCATCTTCGTTGTAAAAGAGACATCATCTGAACGATAGTTCTGTTTACCGCGTCCCATTTCTCTTCGTCGGCACACATTCGTTGGACGATATTGTGCACATTAACGTCATTGCCGACGACGGATGTCATCTCGGCTCGCTCATGCTCGAAGCGCGGACATTCGAAGACCACGTGCTCAGGGGTTTCGTCAACATCGCCGCACCCGGTGCATAACGGCGATCTTGCGTGTCAAACCTATTGAGGTATTTCTTGAAACAGCCATGGCCAGACAAAAACTGCGTCAAGTGGAAATTCACTTCTCCGTGTTTTCTGTTTACCCACGTCGACAGGCACGGAATTAGACGGTGGGTCCATCTACCGTTCTCAGCGCTATCCCATTGCTGTTGCCATTTCCTCATGGTTTCATCCCGGGCTCTTTTCCGAATTCCCCGCGTGCGTCGGTCCCTGTAGCACTCGCTGTCCTCTTCGAGTTGAAGGCTTATAGGGATCAATCCTGCAATCACACAGGCTGCCTCAGATGATATCGTACGATACGCGCTCGCCACACGCATGGCCATCAGTCTGAACGTACTGTTCAGCCGGGAGCGGTTCCTCTTCGTCTGCAGTGCTGTCACCCACACGGGACCAGCGTATCTGAGTACCGACGTCGACACGCTCGCCAGTAGTCGCTTCTTGCTGCTGCTGATCGCTGAGTTGTTGGGCATGATCCGGGATAGAGCTGATATCACCTTCACGGCCCTCTCACATTGCATAATCGACATGGCTGTTGAAGCTCAGCCGATCATCGATCATCACTCCCAGGTGTCTGACTTTCCCGCTTTGAGTCGATGGTACACTGTCCAACCGAGATTCTCGCCTTCTGCACTGCCTTTCGGTTGCTTATCATCACAACTTCGGTTTTGTGATGGGCTAACACAAGCTTCTTCCCTCGCATCCATTCTTCCACGGCGTCTACTGCTTCGGTAGCAAGTATCTCTACTTCCTCTAGTGATTCGCCGATGACTACGAGCACCACGTCATCCGCGAAGCCGACGATCTTCACACCCCGGGGGAAGCTCAGCTTCAACACTCCATCATACATAGCGTTCCAGAGAGTCGGGCCAAGAATAGAACCCTGTGGGACGCCCGCTGTGACTGTCGTGCACCTTTTCCCAGCGTCTGTTTCGTAGATCAGTGTACGATTTTGAAAGTAGCTCCTCAAAATCTTACAAAGATACTCGGGGACCTCCAATCTGTGCAGCGATTCGGCGATCGCAGCCCAACTGGCACTGTTGAAGGCATTTTTTACGTCTAGAGTGACCAACCGCAGTACCGATTTCCTCTCCTCTTTTGCTTCCGCGCCGTATCCATAGCTTCCACGACCGTTCGGATGGCATCAACGGTTTGATCTACCTTTCCGAAAGCCGAACTGCATGTCACACAGGCCGTTTTCTCCCTCCGTGTATTTCGTAAGCCTGTTTAGGAATTACTCGCTCCAGCACTTTGCCAACTGTGTCCAGCAGACATATCGGTCTATATGCTGAAGGATCTCCAGGAGGCTTGCCTGGTTTAGGCAGCAGCACCAGCTTTTGTCGCTCCAAATGTCGGGGAAGTTACCCTCCTCGATACATTTTTGCAGTACGATCCTGAACATATCTGGGTTTTCTTGGATTGCTGCTTGCAGAGCTACGTTGGGGATACCGTCTGGTCCCGGAGCCTTCCTGGTTTTTAAGGCTTTCGCCACCGCGATCAGCTCATCATTCGTTACCTGGGCTTCTTCTTCGTCGTTATCCTGAGCTCCGTAAGGTGTGGACGGCCAGCTCGTCGGTTTCGTGCCGGGGGAATAGCGCTTCAATGATGGTCTTCATCTTCTCCGGACACCTATCGGGTGGTACAGCTGGGCCCTTCAACTTCGCCATTGCAACTCTGTAGGCGTCACCCCACGGGTTTTGAATTGGCGTTGCGACAGAGCTCCTCCAGACAGGCTTTCTTGCTGAGCCGAATTTCCTTGTTGAGAGCGGTTTTCGCCGCCTTGTACGCTGGTCTTCGATCTGCTCTTTCAGCGTCGTTGCGGGCTCTCTGCATCATTCTCCTAGCCCGAAAGCAGCTTGTACGCAGGTCGGCAATCGTCGAGTTCCACCAGTAAGCTGGGCGGCGACCATGTCGCGGTTTACCTTCCCTCTGCATGGTTGCATCGCACGCTCGTGCTAATGCCGCTGTCAACTCATTCGCAGTAGCGTGTTGAACATTGCGCTCCAGTCTCAACGCCTCAACAAACACCTCCTTGTCAAACTGCGACGTTTCCACCTCCGCTCTTTCGAAGGGATCGCACGTGCTTCCAACTGCCGTCCGCTACCAATATTGTACCGAAGCGCTTGGTGGTCCACTGTGCGTATACTCCTCACTCACTCGCCAGTTCAAACTTCCTGACAGCCCAGGGCTACAGAAAGTTACGTCAATAATGACTCTCGACCATCCCGACGGTATGTGCTGGTGGTACCATCGTTGGCAACATCGACGTTTAGCCTTGCCAAGGCCTCCAGTAGACTGCTCCCTCTTGAGTTGGTGAAGCGACTGCCCCATTCTATGGCCCACGCGTTGAAATCGCCGGCTATGACGACTGGTCTGCGGTCTGTGAGCTCTTCAGTCAGCTTGTCGAGCATCTCGTTGAACTGGTCAATAGACCATCGCGGGGGTGCGTAGCAGCTACAGAAGAAGACTCCGTTAATTTTGGCTATAACAAAGCCTTCATCTGCACGATGTACCACTTCCTGGAAAGGATATCTTCCCACCGTCCATATCGCCACTGATTTTGCGTTGTCTGCTATCCAGTTCCCATCGCCGGCCGGGACACGGTATGGCTCCGAGATGATAGCCACATCGCACTTGTACTCCGCCACAGATTGCCTCAGCAAGTGTTGTGCTGTGTCACAGTGGTTGAGGTTAATTTGAATTACCTCCACTGTGGTTTGGTAGCAGTCGCCTTCATGAAGGCCGGGCATCGCAGGCCTCCTGTAACGTGGTTGTTATTATCTCCGTTAGCGCAGATCATGCACTTTGGAGGCTTCCGGCAGGCTTGCGCCTTGTGGCCTTCTTCTCCGCACCTTCTGCATAAATTACCTCTGTCCGGCCCCTTGCAGAATCTAGCCAGATGGCCGTACTCGTGGCATCTATAGCATGCTTCCGGTTTCTGAGAGACGCTCAGTGGACATACCGACCAGCCTACTTTAATCTTCTCCGTTTTAAGTGCCTTGACGGCCGCTTCAATCGGAAGCCTAATTGATGCTATTAGCATTCCGGATGGCCCCTTCCTTATGCGGATCTGCATCTGCACTTCTCCTAGCATGCACTGCTCTTTCATGGCAACCCTTACATCGTC